>NW_028258320.1:55700000-55977500 GCF_053883595.1 Heterocephalus glaber
CACTTCAGTGCTATAATAGGGTTACAAAGGGTCAGAGAGTGCTGAGGCTCAGAACTGCTTCCTGCTTAATGATTTGTTTTACAGCATCTAATAAATTTTCAAACATGCATCAACATATTACTGATAAAGAATCTGGGAATGCAAACACAGATGATTTCTAGTTTAAGATGTGATCAGACTTTTATTACTGAGTCAATAGTCCAATCCTTTAAAAAACTTTTAATAAGCAAGGCTGGGTGGTGTGGTGTGAAGATCTTATGTGAAGTTCAGGGCCTCTTACCATTGGTGAAGCTTGCTGGTCGAAGCCAAACAATCTTAGGTTAATGGTTATGTGAATTCTTCCTTCATGGTTCAAATATTCAAGAAGCTTCGTGCATAATGATATGTACAGTACTGTTACTGGGTGGGGGGCTATCTTATTTCTTTCATTATAAGTAGAGTGAATCTTTCTAAAGAGGCTTTTTTCTTGACCTGGAAAGTCACACGGACTTCCCACTATGAGACATCTGTTACACAAGTTCCAGGATTGTCACTGCTAAGTGTATGCAGACGCAACACTTCTGTGGAGTCACAGCCTGAGTGCTTGTTGAGTGGACCTCATGGTGGGGGTAAATCCTGGACCCATAGTGGCCCTGGATTGTTCACCTCCTTAAGTTATTATTACTTAATTCTTTTTTGCAGGCTATGGAGAAAATTCCTACTGATAGAGCACTTTTATGATGGCTTTTCTCAGCTGCATGCATGGTAGGGATTTGGAAGTTGCCATGTTACAGAGCTGAGCCACCTCATTTTACCAGAGCTGGACCATCTGCTACCCAAGAAGGCATCCTCCACAAGGTAGGAAATTTTGCATGATGCTTAGTAAAATCTGCCATAAAAATGTTATTTCCAAATGTCTCAGAAACAAAAGTGAGAGTCTTCAGAAAGAAATTCTTTTCTGGAGTAAGCTTGGAAACCAGATCCAATGCATCCTTTATGTACAACTCAGCTTTTATGGCTGTGAGTTCACAGAGGCCAATGAAAACAAATGGAGGTCTCCAATAAAAGCTGTGTTGAATGGTGTTAATATTAAATAGACTTAGGCACATACCTATAATGAAATACTAAGTAAGGAAAACAGTTGCTTAAATATATATCCTTTCTATGAACAATAGTAATTTCTTTAAAAAAACCCTGAATGAAATGTTTTGTTGATTTTCCAAGAAGAACGTAAAAGGCCAGATATCACTCCTCAGAAGGGGTTGGAGAGATGTCAATGGTGTGCTGGAATTCCAATCCATGCTATGAATTGGCATGCACAGAGGTACTACATGCATAGCCATTTTTGCTTCTTCTTGTTTTCCTTTTTGACAGACATTTGGTTTTCTTGCTTCTCTTGTGCATGATTGAAGGTGACTTGATATGATTCTCTTTTTCTTCACCAGAGATGTGATCAAATGAAGGCTCTGCCTCCATGAATCCAAGGAAGATTCTATGCAATGTTGGTCCAGAATGGACAACAATGGGAAGAAAAATCAGGGTTGCCTCACTTGGTTTCTCAAGTGTTTTGACATATAAATATTAAGGGCAAAGTGTTTTCTTCATCAATTAATAATTAAAAAGCTCATTACATGTAGATGACAGGTTAGAATGTTCCTTCTATCATGAGTTTCTGCTAAAAAAAAAACAAAAAACTTTGCAAGGATTTTTGGAGGAAGGAGGAAGGAGATCCTGAGTGAGTAGTCTGAGAGCTGAGCTATATTGTGGGGAGCCCCGAAATGATCCTGAAATATAATTGCAATGAGTTATATCCAACAGTGCTGAGAAGGGGGAGAGATGAGTGACATCATCAGAGGCTACCTCCACTCAAACATTCTTAGATTGTTTTTATGAGATGTGATTTAGTGTTTTTATGTTGAAATGTAATTTAGTGATGCTGACTGCAGGAAAACTTTACCTGATGGGGAGCTTGTGAAAGTGGAGAGTTCTAGCTATTGCCTGCTGACTACAAGAATTTCAAATGGAGCTAAGGAGGTGGTCAGAGACCACAGAATGCCATGAGAAAGTATCTCTAGGCTTGCAGTGGTGCCCTCTCCAATGCCCCAGCCTCCTGCCATTCTCTTAGTGTAGTTGTTAGCATGTGAACAGCTGCTGGCCTCAACTCTTCTGGGGTTGATCTGTGAGTTGGTCAAGGACCCCTGTATGCACGGTGGCTTAGAGGAGTGGTCTGCCAGTAGGCATGGCTGGGAAAAGACTGTGTCTCATGAGTTTCTGCAAAGGATTTCTGAGATTGTTGACTGTGAGCCACACATTGGTGCATTGAAATATTTGAAAAAAATGAAATATGGATTTGGCTCACATTTATAGTAGAGAGCATTTTATTGTTAGATGAGTTCTTTTAGAAAATGTGTGTGTCGAGATCCTATTGAATTATCTACTAATGTGTGTGTGTTGTTTTCTCTTAAAATATGTATTGCTGGGAATTAGCAAAATAATTAATATTTTAATTCTATCATCAAATTAGAATTCTTTGCTGTAGTAGTTAGTATTTTATTTAAATCTATCAAAACCATAGATTACTAGAACTTAATAACTATGGTTTTCATTTTAAACTAAGGACTGAATTTACATGCATTTGTGTTATAAGGCAACTAGTTTCTAAATGATGGAACCACTACTTTTTCATTTAAAAATAAATAGTGACTGTTGCCATTTTGGGAAGTCACTAGTACTTAAAGCATAGAGGGATTTTTGAGGGGTTGAATTAAAGTGAATTATTTGATATGAAAATGTTCCAGAGAAGCATCAAAGTTTGAAAAAGCAATTGGAAAAGGTTAGGGATGATGCCAAACACATCCTGATGATAATAAGGCATTCAGAAACAGCAAGGCTCTTGGTTGTAAAAAGAATGGCAAGAAAATGGAAGGGAAGAAAATGCAGCTAAGAAAGATTACAAAATTTGCTACTTATTACATATTTTTGTCTACATATAATTTGTGCTAAACAATATTTCAGTGAGTGAATATGCTATAGTTCTTCTGCCTACCCTAGATTATCAAGCATTCAGAAATCTTCCAACTTTTGTCTGTGCAATATACATCTCTGTAGTTATTTTTTGTAAAATTATTTCTTTAGCATAAATTTCTACACATAAAACATTGGCCAAATATGTAACTATTCCCAGGTCTTGGGTGTATTTATCAAATTGCCTATCAGATCTGTTGATATGTCTCAGATGAGGTGAAGAAATTAGAATTCTTTATCTCATCTTTCTTCTCCTATCAACATCCTGATTTTTCTGTATCATGAGATTTTTATAACCATGTAGTAATTAAAGTATTGTAGTTCTCACATCGTCATGGTTGCATTTTTTAAAATATTACTTTTACTTCTTTGATCTGATTTCATTATTTATCCCGGTACTTTTATAATTTGATTTTAGAATTCTTTGATTATATATTTTGACTTAGTTTATTTGGATAGAGAATGTCTTTGAATACATTTTTTCTTCTAAGTTTTATAAGGAATATATTTTGTAACTGTGGCACATTTGAGAAGTTTTCTCTATTGATTTTATCTAAGAATTGGAGGAAGACTTTTCTTCCCTTTTTGCTGTACTGGGGATTGAACCTAAGGTGTAGTGCATGTGAGGCAAACTCTACCCCTGAGCTACATCTCCAGCCCTTTTAAGACTTCATTTTGACACAGAGTCTTGATAAGGATGAGTCCAAACCTGTAACTTGATAAGGATGAGTCCAAACCTGCAATCCTCCTGTGTCAGCCTCCTGAGTAGCTTGGATTGTGGGCATGTGCCAGAGCACCTGGCAAGACATTTTTAAAATGAGTTTTAAGAACTCTTTCTATGTTCTGGACATAAGTTCTTTAGTATATACATGATGTATAAATAATTTCTCTTAATCATTGGATTGCTTTTTCATTTTGTTAATGATATCTTTACAAGAGTGAAAGTTTTACATTTTGGTTAAATCTAATTTATCAGCATTTCATCTTCTTTTGTGTTTTGGTTATTAATTCACGGAATCTTTTGGTGTATTTTTCAGGTCTTGTAAGTAGAGCATCATGTCACCTATAAATAATGATACTTTGACTTTGTATTTTCCTATACATATCTCTTTTATATCTTTCTCTTTCCCAATTGCTCTGGCTAATATTTTGAGAACTATGCTGAACAGGGGCGGTGATGGTGGACATCTTTGTTTTGTTCCTGATTTATAGGTAAAGCTTTAAATTTTTCCTCATTTAATATAATATTGACAGTAGGTTGGACATAAATAGCTTTTATCATACTGAGATAAACTTCTTCTATACCTATTTTCTTCAGGGTTTATATCATCAGTGGGTGTTGGATTTTGTCAAAAGCTTTTTCTGGATATATTGAGATCATTGCATGATTTTTGTCCTTGTTCCTGATTGTGTGATGTGTTACCTTCATTGATTTGTGTATGTTGAACCATCCTTGTTGGGATGAAGCCTACTTGATCATGGTATATGATCTTTTCGATATTTTGTTATATTCTGTTTGCCAGTATCTTGTTGAAGATTTTTTTGTGTCTATGATCATTAGAGAAATTGGTTTGTAATTCCCTTATTTGGTTGGATCTTTGTCTGATTTCGAGATAAAGCTAATACTAGCTTCCAGAATGATTTTTGGAGTACTTCTTCCTTCTTGATTTCATTAAAGAGTTTGAGGATTGATGTTAGCTCTTCCCTGAACTTGTAGAATTTGGCAGTGAATCCATCAGGTCCTGGGCTTTTTTATTTGGTAGGCTTTTTATTATTGCTTCAATTTCATTGCCTGTTATTGGATTAGTAAAAATTTTTAAGTTTTCTTGGCTCAGTTTTGGTTTGGTTTTTTAAGTTTTCTTGGCTCAGTTTTGGTTTTTAAAGTTTTCTTTGGCTTAGTTTATATCTAGGAATCTCTCTTCTGAGTTCCTCAATTTCTTGGTATATAGGTTTGTGAAGTAGTTGCTAATCATTTTTTGGGTTTTAGTGGTGTCTTGTGATTTCATTTTTTTCCCCTTTTAATTGCACTGATTTGTGTCTTCCCTTTTTTGATAATATTGGCTAAGGGTTTGTTTATTTTGTTTATTCTTTCGAAGAACCAGCTCTTCAATTCACTGATTCTTTATATCATTGTTTTTGTCTTCATTTCATTGATTTCTACTCTGATCTTTATAATTCCCTCCCTTTACAAACTCTGGGTTGGGATTTTTCTTGTTTTTCCAGAACCTTGAGATGCACTATTAGCTTGTTCATTTGGGCTTGTTTTGTTTTTCTGACATGGACATTCACTGGTGTAAACTTCCCTTGTAGGAATGTTTTCATTGTGTCCCATATAGTCTGGTATGTCATACTGTCATTATCATTTAATTCTAGAACTTTTTATTTCTTCCTTAACTTCTTCTTCTGTGACTCAATGATTCTTCAAGAGTGTGTGTTTTCATAGTTTCTGTGGTTTCTTTGCTATTTCTTTCTAGTTTCATTGCACTGTGATCTGATAACATGCATGGTAAAATTTCAATTCTTTTTCATTTACTTAAGCTGCTTTATTGGCTGGTATGTGGTCTTTTTCAGAGAAAGTGCCATATGCTGCTGAAAAGAATGTGTATTTTGTTGTTGGGTGTAATGCTCTGTAGATATCAAGTCCATTTGTTCAAAGGTTTGGTTCAACTCTGCTTCTTTGTTTTTTGTTTAATTTATTGGTGTATTTGTGATAGTCAGACATTGAGGGTAGGCCCACATAATTGTATTGACGTTTATCTGACCTTTTATGTCCTTTAGTGTTTGTTTTATGAAGTTGAGTGCAATGAGAGTTGGTGCATATATTTTTTACAATTATTATCTCTTCCTGTTGAATAGTTTCATTAACCAACATGTAGTGTCCTTCTTTGTCTCTTTTAATCCGCTTTGGCTTAAAGTTCACTTGTCTAAGAATAGGGTAGTTATTCCTGCTTTTTCTGGTGTTTCTGTTGCATGAAATATTGTGTTCCATCCTTTGATTATTAGTCTATGAATTTCTTTTTGTGTAAGATGTGTTTAGTGTATACAGAACACTGTTGGATTTTGTTTCTTGATCCATTATGCTAAGTTGTATCTTTTGATTGGTAAATTGAGTCCATCACATTGATATTTATAATTGATAGGTATTGACTTATTCCTATCATTGCATTATTTACTTGTTGCTGATTTGCTTTCTTTTCCTTCTACTTAATTGCTAGGCCTACCTGATATATTCATTCTACTGGATCTTTTGGCACTGACAGCTTCATTGTCTCTTTCTAAGATGTCCTTAAGAATTTTGGGGAATGTTAGTTTGGTGGTTATGAATTTCTTTTAGATGCTCCTTATCATGGAAATATCTTACTTCTACACCAATTTTGAAAGATAATTTTGCAGCATATAATTTTGCAGTCTGGGTTGGAAGTTGTATTCTTTTAGAGGTTGAAATTCTTCATTCCAAGCTCTTCTTGCCTAAAGAGGATTTGTGTTGAGAAGTCTGTTCTTGTGTTGTATTTCTGGTATTTTAATTATTAATGTGGCATGGAATTTTTTTTCTGATCATGATTATTCATGGTTCTATATGCCTCACTTATCTGTATGTTAAATTCTTTTTCTATATTTAGAAAGTTGATATTACTTCCGTTAAGTTTTTTTTATGCCCTTTGTGCTGTTTTCTGATTTTTTGGTTAATTCCAATTACTCATATTTGTCTTCTTTGAGCCATCTATTGGATCCCTTTTTTATGTTCCCTTGTTTTAAGGTATCTTTCATTAATGCATCACTAACCACAGCTCTGTCCTTTAGGTCTGACATTGTCCTCACACTGATTTCTGATGCTGCCCATACTTTCCATTGGATTTTTTTTTTTTTTTTTTTTTTTTTTTGATACTGGGGATCAAACTCAGGGCCTTGCACTTGCGAGGCAGGTGGTGGAACCACTGAGCTAAATCCCCAGCCCCTTTCAATTGGATTTTTAATCTTCTTGATTTCTGTGTGGAGCTTTTTTATGGACTCTCATTGTTTTCTATGCTGTGAATTTATGTTTTGCATTTCTTTCTTTAGTTCTACTAGACTTTTATTAGTGTCTTCTCTAGAGTTGATGATCATTTGTTTCATTTGGGTAATTATCTGTTTAGTTATATCTTCCTGGAATTCACCAAGCAACTTACTGAACTACTTTGTTACCTCCATTGATAGCCTTTCAGGTATTTCTGCTGTGTGATTTTGTGTGGCTCATGATTTCCCCCTTCTCAATGGCTCTTGGACTGGCCTTGTGAGAGTTGGGGGTTTTTGGAAACATTTTGTTACTTTGTATTTTCATGTTTCTATTTTTGTTGTTGTTGTTGGTTTTCTGTGCTGGGGTTTGCAGTTTCTTTGGCCCAGCGCCCAGTTCGTCAGGAGTGAGCCACAGTATTATTTATTTTCCCCCGGCAATCCAGATAATAGCATATGAAGAAAACCAATTGACAACACCAACTAAATCACCTTGGCTGTAGTAATAAATTCAGTGACAACCGTAGTGTCAAATATAAACTGGATACTGACAAACCCTAAGAACCACTCATGAACCACACTTAACCAGTGAAAAAGGGTCTGTGCCTTTAGTGCAGACACTTAACCTGGATTGTGATCTATAGTTAATCAAACCGCTAGTTTCTGCTGGATGTGGGCAGCAGTGCAAAAACTCAAGCAGACCATTGGACTATATTCCATCTCCTTCAGATCAACTCAGTTTTGAAGGGAGTACCCACAAAATCTGGTCTTCTACAACAGAATACATGCCCTGCAGTCTTCCAGGCCTGAGCTTGAGTTTATCCAGGGATCTCAGAACATCTCTGTGTAGTTCTCACCTTCTCCAAGCCTGTCTCCCAAGGCTGTCTCTCACCCAGTCTGTGCAGCAGTGTAACACTTCAGCCCTGGGGTGAACCTTTTCTCCTTGGCGTTGGTCTTATACTGAATCAGGTCAGGGTTTTGGCTGTCACCTCTGCTGCCCTGTGCTGTGAGACATGTGAGGTGCTGGTGTGGGTGGCAGGGGAGAGGCAGAGACATTGTCCTCTCCTGTGGAGCCGACAAGGTGCCAGTGTTGGTGGTATGGATGTGGGTGGGGAGAGACAGGGACTCTCTCTCTTCTCCCAGGGGCCCCCGAGGCCCTGGTGTTGGCGGTGGAGAGAGGTGCTCTGGTACTACTGTCAATCGTATTTTGAAAATGTCTCTATTCAAGTTTTATTCGCAGTTATAGAAATATACTTAATTTTTGTATGTTGACTTAGTGTTCCTTGAGCTTGCCGAAATGATCTATTATCTCTAGATTGTTTATTTTTTGTTGATTTTTCTGGGTAGCTAATCATGCCATTTTTACACAGAAGGATTTTTTTCTTTTGATTTGCTCTATACATCTTTCTTTCTTTTTCTTGTCTTATTGTAGTGTCTTCCAGTACAGTGTTGAAATTGAATGGCAAAAGAAGACATCCTTTCTTGATTTACAATCTTAGGAGAAACACTCAGAATTTTGTCATGTTAACTGTAGTTTAAAATTTTTTTTGTAGATGCTGATTATTAGTTTAAAGAAGTTCTTTTTATTTCTAGTTTGCTGAATGTTGACCAGGAAGGTATGTTGCATTCCTTCAAGCGCTCTTCTGCATAGATTGATGTAATCATATTAACTATATCAGTTGAAATATTGATACTGAGACATGCAACATGTTCTTGGGCCTCAGAAGTATGAATTTCTTGATTTTCTACTATATTTGTGCCCTCAATGTGTGACCCTACCTCTCCCCCATGTGTAAGGTTTGCTCCACTCCCTTTTCCTAACTGCAAAGTTTCCACCAATGTCAGAAAGGCAGTTTTGCTTTTCCCTAGCCATATTAAAATGTTTGTTTCTTGTGGACAAAGAAGAGGGAGACCTTGGAGGACTTTCTTGCCATTTTGCATTTCTGCTTCCCTCAACCCAGGTTTGCACACAAGCACCATTTTTTAGAGCTTGTCGAGACTTTTGTTGTTTGAAGAAAGAGTCTGTGAGAATATATGTACACCAACACCCCCAACTGTGCAGTTTCCTATGGCTTCATTCTGTTCAACCAGTTTGGCTGAGGACCTTCCCCTGTTTGTCATTTGTGCTCGCTCATTTCTTCTTAACAGTATCTGGTCACCTCTCCCCAAGTGAGTCTAACCTGGCATCTCTTCTTTCCCTGCACACACCATCTTGCTTTATGGTTTGGCTCAGTCAGTTTGCTATCAAATGGTTCAAAAACGAATGTGGATTTGAAGTTAGTTTGTCTCTTTATTGCCAAAGGAGTGACCGCATTGTTGCTTCCAGCCTTTTACATTTCAAGGCAGATCCTAAAAGTCTCTCTGACTAGAGTTTTATTTTTCTTTAAATTATGAATGTGTGTAAAATTTTGTGAAATACTTTTCCTGCATCTCTTGAAATAATCATATTCTCTCCTTTATCTTGTTTATGTGGTGAATTACATGTATAAACACAGTGTGTGAGTATATTTTCATTTATTTTAAAAAATTGAAGCAATTTTGAAACAATAACAAACTTACAGAAAAATTGGAAGTAGAGTATGAAGAATTTGCTTTTTTAAAGCCATCTGAAAGTAAGTTGCTGACATGTTTTTCCACCATTCCCAAGTATTTTAGGTATCTTTGTATAACGAGAACATTCTTCTGTGCACGCATCAAAATTAAGATATCAACACTGATACCATCTAAGCCTCACACCCTCTCTGAATTTTACCAATTGTTTCAACAGTCTTTTACAGCCAAAGGACCCTTTGCTATGCTTCTTTGTGTGATTCTGTGTCTCCTTTCCTCGTATTCAGGCCCTCAGTCTTTCTATGCCTCCATTATTTTGACACTTTTGAAGACAGCAGGCCATGCATTTTGCAGTGTGTCCTCCAATTGGAATTTGCCTAATTTTTTCTTACAATTTGATTGAGTTCCTACTTCCTCCACAGGAAGATTGCTCAGTTCCCATTGCATTCTATCAGGTGGCTTACACTTTCAATTTGTTTCATTATTAATGATGTTTACTCTGACTACTTGATTAAGGTGGTGTCTGCCAGGTTTCTCTATTGTAAACTTATGCATTTTTTCCTCTGTAATTAATAAGCATTTTATATAGAGGCACTTTGAAACTTCGTTGTATCCTGTTCCTTATCAGGTTTTAAACTAATTACTTAATTAGTTTCTGAAAAAGACTCATGGTTTCCTACTCCTCTCAATGGGACATAATCTGTTGTTAGCATTATTCACCTCAATGCTCAAATTGTCCCCAATCTGCCTAGTAGGAGCTCATTCAAGCTGACTTGGGTGTCCACTGGCATGGCCCACTCTTCTTAGAGCAGTTTCATATGGTGTGGAATGCTAGTTTCAGACTCATCTAGTGCTTTTTTGCTCCATTTCTGGAATAAGCTGTTTTTTCAAAGGCCACTCATTTCTTTTAGTGGAAAGTGGTATTTAGAAGCTAAGTTATGAATCTAGGTGTGCTGATTAGTGTTGGGGTATTGCTGTCCCTAGACCCTCTTAAAGAACTAGATGATATATGCATACTGGAGTACATGCACATACATACATATATGCACACATGTATACATAATTCAATTGCATCTCTATTTATTTTAATCCATCTGTGTGTGTACCTATCTACATACCTGTCTATATATCTATTCATATCTGTGATAATTCATTATAGTATGTCAACTTGACTTGAATAAGAACAACCTAGCAGATTAGTGAAGCTCTGGATATTTCTGGGTGATTGACATGTAGCCTGCAAACTGAGGAGGGTAGACCCACCCCAGATGTGGGTGGCACCAACCAATATACCTGTAGCCTGAATGGAAAAGGGGAACAAGAAGGAAGTGTGCCCTTTTTCCTTGGAGGAGCTCCAGTCTTTGCCCTTGCCTTCAAATGTTGGTCTCCAGTTCCTTCTGGCTTCCAGTGCAGATTCTCCAGCCTTCCAATGGAAATTCTTTGGCTTCCTGACTGAGATTCACACCAGTAACTCTTCAGTGAGCTCTGGGCCTTCAACCTTCAACTAGATCCTCTGGCCCTCTAGCATGCAGGTGGTCGTTTTGGATTTTTCTTCCTCTGATGTCACAAATGGCCACTGAGACTCCTTGCCTTCTGATCCTGTAAACCTACCTAATAAATCCCTTATATCATTGTACATATATTTTATATTGAGTCTGTTCCTTTGGTGAATCCTAAATAATAAAATATCTAATCTATTATCTAGTCCTTATCAAAACTCACTAGTTCACCCTGATGCATTCTCTTCCAATCCAACATCAGTCTTCTTCATTTTCTCCATTTCCATATTTGCAACTTCTCCCACTCTGAGACAACTATGGCTTATGTGACACTGAATATGCTTCTTCATTTGCTCCAGTCAGTTGACACAAATGATCTCCCCTTCTTGGCACCTGCCTTCCCCTGCATGGATGCCATTCTTATTCTGCCTCTGCTCACCTCCTCTGCTGACATAACCTGTCTAGCCCCTGCAGGACCTACCTTATGCCTTTCTTAGTCCATCAAATAACTGTAGGGCTGAATTGTTCAGGAAAAGAAAGGGAATGGAAGCTGAAGTGCATCCATTGATGTCTGAACATAAAAACTCCAGGTATTCTTAGAATAATCCTTACTTGGACTTACTGTATTTTCTTTTCTGGCCTTTTGTTGCATTGTTTATGCTGGAATTTTGCAGTAGCTTTCTTTTCTTACATTGTCCTTCCTTGTCAGGTTTTGGCATCATAATTAAAGTCATCTTTTAAAAGGAGTGAGGAAGTGTTTCATCTTTTCCTAGCCCCTGGAAAGGTTTCTGTAAGATTGGTGTCATTTAGAAGAATTCGTCAATGAAACAATCTGGACCTAGAGATTTTTGGGGGTGGTGGGGAAGGTCCGAGGACTTAAAATTACAAATTAAATTTCTTTAATAAATTTGGAACCATTTACATTTCTAATTATCGGTTTTCTGAATGGTGATTTTGTATAGGGCCAGGGATTTAGCTCAGTGGTGCCACCACCTGCCTCTCAAGTGCAAGGTCCCAATTTTGATCCCCAGTACCAAAAAAAAAAAAACCCACTACCACCACCAAAAAAACCCAATAAATAAATGGTGTTTTTGTAGAAATTTTTCTATTTCATAATTTCCAAATTAATCTGCAAGAAATTATTTAGAATATCCTCTCATTTAACATTTGTTACCTATATCCTTTGTGGTGATATCCTGCATTTATTCATTTTTATAACCTGTTCTTTCTCTTTTTTCTTGAGCAGTCCTTTTAAGAAATTGCCAAATTTCTTGAATTTTAATAGGAGGATGATTTTTGAAATTATTTTTCTCTCTCATAATTTTTTCTATATTTTTAAGTATTTTAAATTACTGAGTTTTCTTTTATTTTACTTCAGTTTACTCTTCTTTTTCTAACTTCCCGAGGTAGGTATTTCAATTGGTGATTTTAAGCTTTTTTATTTCCTTATACAAACACTGAAGACTATTAATTTCCCTCTACTCATGGCTTTAGTTGCGTCTCATAAATTTTGTTTTGCTGTATTTTTGTTATTCTTCAACACAAAATATTTTCTTATTTTCATTATAATTTTTTGTTTTGCTCCATGCATTTCTTAGGAGTGTATTGCTGAATTTCCAAATATTTTGAGGATTTTCTGGTTATATTTTTATTTCCAGGTTGTTTCTTTTATAATGAGAGATTAAATGCAGATTGATTCTAAACCTCGTAACTTTATTGAGACTCTCTTTATGTCCCAGAATATGGCCAAACACTATCTCTCTTAAGAGTGTCTATTTTCCTGGAATCTTAACTATTGAATATTAGGTCTTTATTCTCTTTTCTTTAAACCTATAGTTTTTCTTTCAAATTCTTTTGACTTCATCCTTTTCCTCTGTTTTTTTGTACAATCGACAATTGGAGAATTCTTATTGTTACATTTTTTCTATTTGGCTTTTCATTGCTTCTAAAGCACATTTAAATTGGGTTACTGAATTTTAGTTTTTATTTAATAATATTTTATTCTTGCATATAGTACTTCTCATGCTTCTTCTTTTCTGCACCTATGGTCTTATCTGGAATTTGCCTATAAAGAATATGTATGGTTTTACTATAATTTTCCTCACTTTTTCACATCCTCTATCCTGTACTCAATCAAAGAACAGCAGCCTTTTAAGGGCTTATAGACACTTGAAAACACAGAATATATGTGAAAATGCTATGGCAAGGAAAGCACCGCATAATTTTTAAGGTGCTATGATTAGTAATAATGGTGGTTGGGTGCAATTACTAACTGTTGAAAATCTGCAGAATCATGAGAAACTAAACACACTAAAGCTACACGTTGTATATTATCTACAATTTTCTCAGAGGAACAAATATGTTTTATAATAGCCTAGATTTTTGTACATATTTGGAATTGAAACCAGAATGCAGAGAAGACTTGGAAACTTAGGCTTAAAAATATAGGTCTTGCTTACTGGATCTTAACAAGGGGTGGTGCCAGGTCACTTCCAGTGGAGTGTAAGTCTACATTCCTTCTGCAGGGAAGCTTTGCTTTCCTCTTCACTTACTGCATTTTCATGGGGAACTGATTGACAATCATAGCTAATTAATGGGTGGCCATCTGTACTCTGTTCTAGTAGGATATCCCTGTTTCTGTGCAATGAATGTGTGCTCATGCTGCAGGTTGGATGGCTTATCAGTTAGGGATGCCACCTAACCCATGATGTCAGCAGAAAAGCTATTTGTCTCACTACCAGGGAGCATTGATGATGGGGGCTCCACAGTAGCTGTTATTAGTCCAAGACCACCAAGCAGCCTGCATCTTTCCTTCTTTCTTCCCTCCATTCTCAGGGCATTACCTACTGACCTTGTGGTTTCTGGGAGTTCTGCTTCCCAATTGTGAAGAACTTGAGAGAAACTGGCCCAGCCAAGCACATGGTGTTCTTATCCCTAACCAAAGTCTTTCTCTGAGTTTTCTTTTTTTTTTTCACTTTTCTTTTTTGGTATCGGGAATCGAACCCAGGGCCTAGTGCTTGCCAGGCAGGCACTGAGCCACTGAGCTAAATCCCCTGCCCAGCTAAATCCCTGGCCCTCTCTGAGTCCTTTTCCCCATCTTCATGCAGCCAACTTCATGGAAATCCTGGCCCACTGTGTCCCAAAGCCCCCTTGGTGCAAGAGGGAGCTGTTGATTTGCTCAATCTGCTCACTAGGGTACTACATGAATGGTGGCAAGCTCCTGCTTTCCAAACCTGTCTAGGACACTCACTCACTCATTCAGCAGGACACACTCTACTTCATTGTGTCATTTAGAAAAAAGTCAAAGATCTGACCTTTAATAGAAATCTACCTTTATTTTTAAAAAAATGGTACTGAAGATTGAACTCACCTTTGCCCTGAACTATATCCCTAGCTGCTTTTTTTTTTTTAATTTTAAGACAATGTCTTACTAAATTTCTAAATTGCCCAAGCTGGGCTTGAATTTGGTTATAACTGACATGTATTGAGTTATCATTGTCATGACTTTTTCTTTTTGTTAGATCCTCCCTCTTTGCTTTTAATTTCTTGTCATGCCCAGCGGATTCATTCTGCTGGGCTTCCTGGGGTTGTGATCCTCATTGTCTTTTCCTAGGATATTTTCTAAAATTTTTTGGAGTGCCGGTTTGGTATTTATGAAGTTCCTAAAGTGCTCTTTGTCATGAAAGTATCTTATTTCATCATCAATTTTGAAAGATAGTTTTGCAGGGTACATCAATCTGAGTTGGAGGTTGTTTTCCTTTAGGGCTTGAAACATCGTTCCAAGCTCTTCTTGCCTTGAGGGTTTGCATTGAGAAGTCTGCTGTGATTCTGATGGGCTTTCCTTTGTATGTGATTTATTTCTTTTCTCTAACTACCTGTAGAATTTTGTTCTTCTGTTGGGTTTTTGGAATCTTAACTATTATATGCCTATGTGTAGATTTTTTTGATCAAGGCTAGTTGGAGTCCTATATGCCTCACTTATCTGTATGTCAAATTCTTTTCCCCTGTTTGGGAAGTTTTCTGCCATCACTTCTTTAAACAGTTTTTTTTATGTCATCTGCACTGTCTCCTGTTTCTGCATTGACTTCGATCAGTCTTATATTATTTTTCTTTGCATCATCTAGCAGCTGCTGGATTGATTTCTTGTGATCCCTTACAATTTTAAAGATTTTTTTCTTTTCCTTGTCACTAATTGCAATCTTATCTTCTATATCTGAAATTCTGTCTTCACATTGTCTCATTCTGCTGCATAGACTTTCAATGGAGTTTTTAATCTCCTGGAAATCTGTTTGCATCTGTTTTATGGATTCAATTTGTTTCCTATGTTAGGATTCCATCATGTTCCTCAGCTCCTCTATTTTTTTATCTTTATCATGTCTAGATTTATTAATCATGTCTTGCACTATGGGCACGATCTTTGCTGTTATGTGAGAAATTATTTCTGATTTCATTTTGTCCAGATCCTCTTTTGTTGCTAGTTCAGGGAGTCCAGGTGGTTGAGTATCAGAATGTTCCATCTTGTTTCCCTTTGGGGTTGCTGTAGGTGATCTGGAAGTCTGGTTCTGTGGCTTGTTTACCTGTCTTCTCATTTTAATGCTTGCGGGTGTGTGTGTGTGTGTGTGTGTGTGTGTGTGTAGGGTAGGTCTGTGTTCCTGGTGCCCACGCGGCTCACCTCCTCTGGGCTCGGAGCCATGGCATGCCTACCCAGAAGCTTCCTCTAGGTTGAGAGCCACAGCACGCCTACCCAGAAGCCTCCTTCTGCCTGTGAGCCATGGTGCGCTGGTCTGGAGGTCTCCTCTGGGCTCAGAGCCATGGCATGCCTACCCAGAAGCCTTCTGCTGCCTGGGAGCTGTGGTGTGCCATGAGCTTGAATTTGTAATCTTCCTACGTAAGGCTTCCAGATTGCTCAAAAAAAATTCTACTGTCTTGTAAAGGAGCTGGATGCTGTGCATAAAGTGTGCATCCTGCTCTTGGAGGCACCTGGGGTATTCCTTGAGCACCTTCCACTGTGTCCACTCTGTGAGTGCCCCTGGGAAGTGGAGTTAGGTCAGACCCAGGCCAGGAATCATGGAGTCTGTGCCATCTACATCAAAGGTAATGGTATAGAAATGGAACAGGAAATAATCCAGGAAGGGAGAATGCTCACAAGGACTCTGAGCAGGAATCTGTGGGCTTTGGGATCTCATTATTTTAACCCTGGATGGACATTTCAGCAGAACTTTTCAACCCAGAACATTTCAAGTATTTGTCTTTTTCTTATTTCAGTCTATTATATAAAACTCTTCTTTCTGTTTTTCACTTCAGTTTTCTCATTTTTTTCTTTTAAAATAATGTCAATTATCATGATACAAGCAAAATTGGGATAGATAGCACAATAGATTAGTGAAAATCCTCTTTCCTATTTGTTTTAGATTTTCTCAATTATTCTCTATTTAAATAAAATCATGTCATCAAGATTACACACAAGTCTGTCCCACGCTATCTGTCTTTGTCTTCCTTTGCGGTGGAGAAAGAGGGAGATGGAGATGTGTGTCCCTGACATCAGATTGGTACCCTGCTCATTCTGGCTGTATGTCTAGGAACTTCTTTGACTGAGCAGCTTTGGTCCCTGCATTCATTTTTCTGGCTTCTTAGAAATAGGGAATGTTGAAAAATTATCATAGGTTGTGTGGCAGACTATTTTATTTAATTTAATAAAGGCCATAATGAAGGCAGACTTTCTTTACCCTCGAAAGGAAATCCTTGGGTTCTTCACCAAAAGTTCTAGAATAAGGCACTAGCACATTGTTCAGTCCAGGAATTGGCAAGAAGAGTTGAGTAAAGAATCTGAAAGACTCCTATCTTGGTCAGGGCTGGACACAGATTACCATATTTGATTCAGAAATGCCCAGGCATATTAGTGGCATTGACTGAAGAGACTCTGGGGGTCCTGTCCCTTTTAGGGGACAATATTTGACTTATAATATTTGACTCTCAGATGTTCACTTGAAGGAGTGGCTGAGGGCCGCTTTTGCACCATTATTGCTTGGTCAGTGATCAGTGATTGTGGCAATAGATGAAGAGGAAGTTGTGATGTCTCACAGAGTGAATGGATTGGGATGCCCTAATTAAAATGGGAGCCCTTTGAGTTCTTCCAGCCCATCTCTTAGTTGTCTGTTTTTCCTTCTTTCTCCCTGGTGCCTTTCTCTCAACCGGTTGTTCAAATTGAGACATTAATCAATTACTTCTTTTAAAATACTTAAATGCTTTAAAATAAAGGTTATTTTCAGTATGATTTACTTTAATGGAAGATAAAGTAAAAGATCTCAGATTTCTCAATAAAGAACTGAATATTTGATGGTAGAATCTCAGGTGTGTGGACCAGACTGGTTTTGGGGTCCTAAAATTCCAAACAGAATGAAGTCTAATTCACTCAAAAGCTTCCCTTGAGAAAAACAGCCCATGCTAAGTACTTTCTGGCATGAAACACAGATGCAGTTGTCCTATGGTCTTATGACAGTTGGTTCAGGTTCCCAGGAATTTCCACCGGGTTTCTGAGCTGCTGCAGTGCTCCCAGCACAGTAATTTGTGGTGGTAGTCTTAGCTTGTGTGGAGTATAGACTTGGGGCTCTCTTTGGCAGCAAATGAGATCCCTGATATACATATTCCGTCCAACTCCATCCCACGGGGAAAGAAACCATACCTTTCCCCCAGGCATTCCGCAGGCCCAGGTGCAGTGCTAGGCACAGAGAAGACGCTGAAACCTTGCACTCACCTCTGAATATTGTAATTAACATGTATTCTCTGGGCACTTCTCTTTTTCTTTGTCTTTTATTAAAGGGACAACTCTGTTGTACTGTCTGATTCCCTGCCTCCCTTCTTCTTCTTCCTGCTCACTCACTCATTCAGTTCATTAGTGTGTTTGTGACCAAATGATCCTGGGGCCAATTCCCAGGTTTGCTTTGTACTAATTGTGCATGGTTTGGTAAGAAGAGCTAATAAGAATACTCACTACATTTTAAACAATGATTATGTTGAAGGCAGTGAGTTAAGTGCCAAGCCTAGTTGTTCATCTGTAAATGACGATGCTAATAACTACCTCCTAGGTTGTGAGGATAAGCGAAAATGACATATGTACAGTGCTCAGCACAGAATGTGGCACCCAGGAAATGTCTCATAAAAGCAGTTACTACTTTAACCGAGGCGCTTTGAGCTCTTCACCAGGGAAAGCACTTGTTACCTCCAAGAAACAGAGCTGGTAGGCGGTGCTTGTGAGAGAGTTCATAGTGTCTGAAAACATGGACAGGGGAATTCAGTTGCCAGCTGTCCAATCCTACTGAAATCTTGTTCAGAAATGTTTTCCAGGTTCCTTTCCTCAACTCTTGTCAGGGAGTTATTTCCCCTCATCCCCTTTGAGATGAGAGATATAACAGGATTTAATACTCGGCTGTGACCATTGGAGGGACCTCCAGGGAATTTAGAAACTGGTCTATCTATAGCACTGATATTTTCTTTTTTCTTTCAGCTTTGTTAAAGTATAATTGACAGAATTGTATGTACTTAAGTGTACAAAGCAATGTTTTAAAACATTCAAGCTAATTAACATACTCATCACCTAACATAGTTACAGTTTTCTTTCTTGTGTGCAATGAGAAAATTTAAGATCTACTTTCTTTGAATATATGACACAGGTATTGTTGGTTATAGTCTCTGGGTTGTACCTCGATCCCCAGAACTCATTACCCTATATCTGAAAGTTTGAACTCTGGAAAACTTCTATCTCTGTAGTTACTCCGTCCTCTGATTCCTAGTAACCATACTTCACTGTTTCTATGAGTTTAACTTTTTTGGATTCCACATGAGTGAAGTTAAACAATGTTTGTCTTTCTATGTAGGGTTTATTTTACTTAACATAATGTTCTCTGGGTTCATCCATGTTGTTACAAAAGGCAGAATTCCTTCTTTTTCAAGGGTGTATAATATTCCACACTACATTTTCTTTATCTATTAATTCATCAGTGAGCACTTAGGTTGTTTCCATACTTTGGCTTTGGGGAATAATTCTGTAACAGATGTAGGGGTGCAGACATCTCCACAAGGAGATGGTTTTAATTCATTTGTATATTCAACAGTAGTGTGTTTCCCTTTACTCCTCCCCATTGGCCCTGGATCTTCTCTACAAGACCACAGATAAATTTAGTTGGTTCTCATGCCAACCCTTTATATAAAGATGAACTGAGTGTAAAGTAGAAGCCTTCTTTTTTGGGACACATTCTGGATTTCCTGCAGTTTGTGTCTGTCTGTCTCAAAGAGTAGCCCTGATCCCACCATGATCTGTGGGAGCAGAGCACTTCTGCCCCTGCATCCTGCCCTAGGCCAGGGTTTCTTCAGAGACATGGGAAGTGCACTAGCTAAATAGCAACTACATCAGTTTTAGTGCTTTGGGCTCATTGTGTTTCCCACTCTAGTGGACTTCGCATTTAACTTTTCCATTTGTCTCATTGGGTACAATCTTTCCTCAAATTTAGAAGGACCATTTGCAATAGGGATGAGGCAAATATTTTAGCACTAAGTAATTCAAGATCTTTTTTAAACCATCATCACCTGTGAGGTGACTTATTAGTTAATCCCTGAGAATCATTATCAAATTTCTCCTTGTGTCCTCTAAGCCAATCTCAAACTGAGACTGTCTAAAATATTCTTAGAAAGAAGTTTAAATTGCATGAGTTTGTCTTCAAAGCAATTAACAGCTGTCTACTCATACATATATTTATAATTCCTCCATATATTTATATATAAAATAATCATATATTTATAACTGATTACTGAAATAAAGTACAAATTGCATTATTTATTTCAGTTAATTTAAGGTTTAGTTTGGCTCCTCTGTTGTGAGTTGGCTTTACAAGTTAGAGATTATAAGGAGTCCAGACTTTCAGCTGAAAAGAATTTGCCTTTAGGCTTGGGAGCTGGGGTGGTGTGGCCTCTCTGCTTCTGCATCAAGGCCTGACTGTCCTGTCTTTCTAGAATATTATGACTCCTATTCCACGTTACTACTTCCATCCTAGCTAGGCTCCTTGTCCCTTCTCTCCTAATAATCATCAGTTTACATGCCACCTCTTTCATGAAGCCATCCCTGTGGTCCAGATGGAATTCATCTCCCTTGGCTTTGTATTTCCTTAGTATTTTATGTCTCTATTGTATTAGGTTTCTTTTTTGGCTTTGTTATAGTTATTACCATCTGTTCCCCCAGTTGGGAGGCAAGATTCTTGGAGATGGGAACAATGTCTCCTTGTTCTGTCAGGATCTCTCTCACCCCCAGGACCTGGAACATTGTCTCCTCATTAAGGGAACAGTCGAAGGGTCCCTAGGTGGCCCTGAATTCAGCACCCCCTTCCCCCATCCCCTTTCAGGTGTCAGTGGTGTGGTGTGTTCCATAAGTGAGCCACCTGGGCCAGTTCAGGAAGTCAACTGATGGGCATGTTGCAGAGTTAGCAAGTAGCAGGGAACTGTGGAGAAATGTATACTTAAACCTCATTTAATTTTGTTTGCATTATCTTAGGAAATTTTCTATTATCAAGTCTTTATGACTCCCAGACATTTTGCATGCTGCAACATAGATGACTGCTGTGTACCTGGTGAAAAAGCCCAATGAGTGCTTGGTGTTGAACTCCTCATCTTTAGTAACTTCACCAAGATGCACCAGCATCACTAATGTGGGCCCTCGGAGTGGCAACCTTCTCAGGAATGATCACCAGTGATAGAAGATACCTGTAATCTTGGTAGTTATTAGTGGATTTTAGATACACTTGAAAAATAAGAAGCTCGCAATATGTCTTCTCTTCAGCTACTAAGGGTGTGATTTTATTTCAGGCTTCTTCTCTGGAAGGATATTTTTTGGTATGTCACTGTGGTCACATGGATGTTCTCATTAGGAAGTGATGACCATCAGCCAGCTCTTCTCAGAGGATCATTTCCCTGTCTGGTCTGCTTTTTTCTTTCTTGTGGTATCTTTGATATGGCCTATGCCGTCTGTCCTGGAATGTGGAGACATTCTGATAGTTCAGATCACAGCTTGTGTTTCTGGAAGAGGACTGTGTAGAGCCCAAGGGCCCAGCTACTAGTGCAGCTCTCCTTCCCTGATGAGCCTTCATGAGTGAATGGTAGATATGGAAATTGCAATAATGACTCTGCTTGGTTAGGGTCATTTTGGCTCCAGCTCGCTTTGCTTTGGTCATGTTATCTGTGGCTTTAGAACTCCCACTGAAAGAGCAGAATTATCTAAATTTCCATTTGACATGTTCCTTTACAATTGTTTTGACATCTCCATTTATAAATTTCTTTTCTTGTTAAAGCTAGGTTGGAAAAGTGAATCTCTAGACAAGCCTTGCCTAGCTCTCAGCCTGGGGGTCAGTGCTCAGCTTGTTTAAATGGAAAGCATCTCATCTGGTCATTGTCCATCAGGGAGGAGTGCTCAATGCTTCCTGAACCCCCAGTGCTGTTCTCCCAGCTAGGTCCTGGTATCCATCTTCTTTCTGTCGGTTTTTATGGGGAACCAAGTAAGGCCACACGCCTGAATTCCACCTGGTCCTGAACTCACCCTTCTTCCTAGGCCTCTGAGGAGACTTCTCCTGTATGATGAGCATTCAGGTGCAGGGAACTTAGAATCACCAAGGTGTCCACACCAGGTGACCCTCTTTATACAACACAGAGAACGTAAGTCTTTGTGCTTCTGTCTTGGTTGTAGACAACTTGATTTTGGTTAGTAAACAGTCAACAACCATATTACCTAGTTTAATTTTCTCCCAGTGAATTAATTGTATTTCAGACTTGCTCATATCACCTGAGCAGCTGGTCTACTATTTCTTTTGTGCAGTTTAAATCTGCATTACTTCATTTTAAATGTGTTCTCCTCTCTTAGGATAGAATGATTTCATTCTCCTAAAAAGCTGTTTCCATGAAAATTCACACTGCAGGAATAAATATTTCAATAAGAGAAGGAAGTTAGGCCTAGGATTGGGCTCACCATAACACAATTCTTTTTTCCTGTAGGAATTTCAACAATAAAATTGATTCTTGTCAGATAAGCATATTTAGAGAAAGCATAAGTAAAAAAGCTCCCTTATTTCTTTGTAGTCACAACATGCTGAAGCATCCTCCTTTTCCTCTGTAAGTTCACAGTTTTGCTGGCAGCAAGCAAAGCTTGCATCCATTCCCTAACCATTCTATAAAGGACTAAATCTTTTCAAAAGAAGCAACTCTACGTCCTTACACCTCTAAGAGTCTTTCTGTAGTTTGCCTACTGGCCATTTCTTTTCAAGTAACCTTTATAATAAATTCAACTCCCTAATTAATAATACTGACACTTCACTTAATATTTGAAATTGCTTTACATACTTTATCTCAATTTTCACAACCATTGTGTGTGGTAGGTACTATGGCTTTTTTTCCTTTATAGGTGAGAGGAGTTACTTAGAGTAACTGACTTGCCCAAAGCCAAGTGGCAGAGTCAAGACTTGAGCCCACAAACCTTTCCCCCAAATACCCCAATTATTAGGTTATATGATGCCAAGCCTTGTGCTTTAGGCTTAAGTTTCTTTGTTATATCAACGTACTCTATTGTAACATATGTAACCATGTAGTATTTGTATATAACCATGTATGTTGTGATTATCAGGTCAGAGACATGTTCTTTTGAGGGAATTTATCAAATATTTTTAACAGATTCAAATGCTTTTTTTCATTTGGAACATTATCACTGGATGAACAAGCTACTCAAGTTTTTTCCTAATATATTTTAAAATATTTGATTATGGAAAATTTCAAAAACATACAAAGTAGCTAGGATAAAATAATGGTCCTCAATGCATAGCTCAACTTCAACATTTCTGAATATTCTGCAATCCTTGTTCTGCCCACACCTCTGGTTATCACTGTGTGGTTGTCAAGACATATAGTTCTTTTTCAAGTTGATACTTACATGCATTGAAGCACATATATTTTAACTATTCAGCTTTGATACCTGGATCCCCTATGTTGTGCATATTCCTGATACATGAGGACACTTCAGGGCTTCTCTTCCCAGTCAGTTCTCACAGCTGTAACCCAGGCCCATTCCCAAGATGCCACCCTTTTGACTTCCTTCCATCTTAGATTAGTTTTACCTGTTCTAGAATATCTATAAATGTAATCAAGGGTGTTGGGGGTTGTATTCTTGTGCCTGGCTCATTCATTCACTGTTACCTCTGAGATTTATCCTGGGGGTGTCCATAGGTCTTTTCTTTCTATTTCTATTTCTTAATTTTCTCTACCACAAATCTTCTCAGTGACAGACAATGGGGCTTTTCCAGTTTTCATTCACGGTGAATAAAAGTGCAGTAAATATTCTTGTACATTTACTTTGGAGATATATTTTGAATTCTTTTGGTTAAATACCCTGGGAAAGTGTGTGGTTAGCGTCATATGAAACAGTTGAAATGTTTTCTAAGCGGATATTCCATTTTATACTTTGTTCAGACAGACAAAAGTTCAGATGGTTGTTTCATTTCTTTGCCAGCATTTGCTTTTGTCTCTCTTATTTTTCACCATTCTCATGGTGTGTAGTGATATTGCACTGTGATTATTAACTTGCATTTCACTGGCAGCTCATGATATTGAGTGCTAGTTTGCATGGTTATTGAGAAAAGTCTGTTCAAATCTTTAGCCCATATTTTAACTTAGTTGGGTTGTTTGTCCTTCTATTGTGGAATTATAGGAGTCATTATATACTTTGGATATAAATCTTTTGTCAGACGAATGTTTTGTAGACATTTATGGTTTGCAAGTTATTATTATGGTGACTTTTTCTTCTAAAAGATTTGTAGATTTAGTATCCACATATAAGTCTATGGATCCATCTTGAAATAGCTTTTTAAAAATTTTTGTGGTGTGGTGTAGAGTAGGGAGGCAAGATAACTTTTTCCCCATGTGGTTGTTAGCTATTTCAGCATCATTTGTTGAATTTGATTTCCCTCTGGAATTGTTTGGTATCTTTGTTAAAAATCAGTTGGACATATGAATATTGGTCTGTTTCCATTTCCTAGTCCCTTGATCTGTTTATCTGCTCCTGTGACAGATCTACCCTGTCTTGATTATAACAGCTTAGCAGTAGATCTTGAAGTCAGGTAGCTTACTTTTGCTTTTTTATGGTTTTTTGAGGCATTTTGCATTTCTGCTTAAATTTTAGAATCAGTTCTCAGTTTATATAAAAAAGACTGAGACACAAGACTAGGCTTGCACAGAATCAATAAATAGTTTTCAGAGAACACATCTTAACAGAGAGTTTTATAATCCATGAACATTATTTATAATATACTTGCCTCTTTAAAAAATTTCTCACAGCAAAATTTCATTTTAATTATAGAGGCTCTTCATCTTTTGTTAAAGTCATTTCTGAATGTTCTATGTTTTTGAAATTATTGTAAATGGAATTGTATTTTAAAATTTCAGTTTGTCATCATTATTGCTAAAATTCAGAAATAGTAATTGATTTAAAAAGGACTTTACAGAAGTGTAACTGATGTACAGCAAATTGCTTAGTTTGGAGTCTGAAAACTTTTGATGTATGTACACTCATGAACCCATCATGGCAATCGGAATAATGAACATACATATCACTCCCAAAATGTGTGTTATTCTCTTTGTAATTCTTCCTTTCCCCCTAATCTTCCCATCTCTTGCCCTTCTAAAGTAATGGCTGATCTGCTTTCCAGCATCATGCATTACATTTCCTAAGATTTTACAACTACTGAATCATATGTGCATATTCCTTTTTTGGTCTGGCTTCTCTCACATGAATTAATTACTTTAAGGTTTATCCATATTGCTATGTGTAGTAATGTTTTTAAATTGCTGAATCTTACTCCTTGATATAGCTTCGCTACAGTTTGTCCATTCACCTATCTATACACATTTGGATATTTGGATTATTTGCAATGTGCTGTCATCCTAAATAAAGCTGCTATCTACATTTATTCAGAAATCTTTGTGTAGGCATACATTTTATTTCTTTTGGGTAAATATTTTAACATGAAATGGTTCGTATTATATGTGCACATTTACTTTAAGAAATTGCCAAACTGCATTCTAGTGGTTGTACTATTTAACATTTCCTCTGGCAGTGTGGGAGAATCCAATTGCTCCACCAACTTGCCAACATTTGACATGCTCAGTCTTTTAGCCGTTCTAGTAGGTATGTGGCAGTAAATCACTGTGGTTTTAATTTATATTTCCCTAATGCCAAATGATGTTGAGCACTTTTTAATGTGTTTAACTGCCTAAGTGCCTCCTATATATCTTCTTTGGTGATGTGTCTGTTAGAATCGTTTGGCCAATTTACAATTGTTTGTTATCAGTGTATAGAATAAAACTGATCCTCTTATATGGATGTTGTAACATAGGAAACATTGCTAAACAAAATTATTAGTTCTATTATTCTTTTTTTAACTGATACATTTATGGAATCTTATTCATAAATGATTGCATCACCAATAAATAAATACAGCTTTTATTTTTTCTTTCCAATCCATATACCTTTAATTTATTTCTCTTGCTTGAGTTCACTGGTTAGAAAATCCTCTATCTTGAATCCTCCCCACTAAATAGAGTTGACAAGGAGTTGATCTTAGCAAGAAAACATTTGGTCTTTCATCAGAAATTCGATGCTAGATGTAGCATGGGTTCCTTCGGTTCTTTGTTTGTTGAGAGTTTTATCAACAATGTATTGTCAGATTTTGTTATACAATCTTGAGACAATATAACTTTTCTTTTGTAATCTGTGAATATGGTAAATTACATTTGATTGATTTCCAGATGTTAAACTAATCTTTCTTTTCTGGGCTAAGCCCCATTAGGCCATAATGTATTATTCATTTAGGTAATTTTATATTCAACTTCCTAAAATTTTGTTGAGTTTTTGCCTATTTATTAATGAGGGATATTGGTCCATAATTTAGTTTTTGTAATGTATTTTCTTGTTTTATTTTTTAGGGAATTTAACTAGAACAAATGCAATTTATTTGGCTGAAGTAGGCTTTACAGAATTGCTCTTTCATCTAGTGTCAGTTTTGATGGTGAAATTCTTTCATCATTTGTTGTTATCTTTTAATTTTGTAAGTTTAAAAAATTATGTCATCTACCTTATTACATGGGTAAGTTATTATTTTTCTTTTTCTCCCTGATCAGTCTACTGATTAGTTCATCAGTTTTATTAATCTTTATTAATAGCCATTAATCTTTTGACATGTTAATTCTCTCTATAGTTTTGTTTCCCATTTTATTGAATTTTGCTCTTACTTTTAGAAGTTTCTTCTAACTTACTTTAATTTTAGATTATTTGACTTTTTCTAGTTTTTTCAACAACAAACAGAATTGTGACTTTAAACTATTATTATTTTTAACATCAACATTTGAAGCTATAAATTTTCCTTGAATGCTCAATTTGGCTATCAACCACAAATTTAATACCTTGCATTTTAATATCATTGTGACAAATTTTCAACTTAACACTTTGATTTGTTTTCTTGATCCATAAGCTACATACAGGTGTACTGTTCATTTTCCAAATAATTGAGATATCTAAAAGTTATCCTACTATTCTGTATTTCAAATGTTATTGTATTGTTGTTAAACTACATACTGTGTAGATTTTAATAATTTCATATTTACTGAGCCTTGTAGGACAGTGTGTGGTCTCCCTTGTACATACTCAATGCAGTTGAAAAGATCTTACTGTTATTGAATGTTCTCTTCAATAAATGACAATTCATAGCCTATAAACATGAGGTCTTCCATTTACTTATACTTGTTTGGTATACATGTTTTATAGGTCATTGATAGGAGGTTGAGATAGCTGACATGAGGGTATGGATATTTCTAATTCTGATTAGTGATTTGCCTATGTCTCTTTTTTCTGTTAATTTTTGTTTCATGTATTTTGGAGAGCTATAATTGGAAGCATACACATTTCTAATTGCTATGTCTTAATTATATGGTGTCCTTTTATCCTTATAAAATGCCCTTTTTAATCTCTAGTCATGTAATTTTTCTTAAAATTTATATTTCTAGATTTTATAACAGCATATAGTAAAGGATACTTTGCCTTATACAGGCAGTTATTCCTTTTTTATGTTTACTATTTGTATGGTCTGTATTTTTCAATGTTTTTAATTGATTGTGTCTTCCTACTTACAATGTGTCCATTTTAGACATAATATAGTTGGGTCTTGGTACCTGCTTCCCACCCTGATCTTGTAAAGATGTAGTCCATTTACATTTAATGTAACCATTATATGTTAGGATTTATGCCTGCCATTTCGTTATGGTTTTTCCATGATTATTCCATCTGTTCTGAGGAAAAGATGGGAGCCAGCATATATTGGGTTAGAGGTTTGGTGTCGGGAAGATGGCAGAGCATGGTTTTGCTCCTGCATTCTCCATGAAGCATGTAGTGAGTTCATCAAGGTTGTAAGAGTGTAGAGGAAAAATGTCAGAGGCAAAAAGAGAAGAAAATGTGTGAATTTATTTTGATGAATGAAAAAATTAGCCTTCTAGAAGTTAAAGTAAATTATGAGATATATTGATTATCCATTATTTATTTATTCTTCAAGAAATAGTTAAACAAATACATGAGTGTCTCCTTTGTGAATAAAACCAAGCACAACCCTAACCCTATAGAGACATGAGACTGTTGTTATTACAGACATTGGCCAAATAATCACAGTAATATTTGCATGATTATGAGCAACCAAACAATGGATATGAAGTAATTGAAATGATTTATTTCACGTATCATAAAGTAACTTGACTTTGAGTAGGTGTAAGGAATAATGTATAGGTTGTCAGTAGCCCTTGAGTTGAGACCTAAAGTCATGATGGATTAAGCTAAGTGATATTTGGTGGAGGGAATGTTTGGGCAAAGAATGCAGTGTGTGACGTGCTCTGTGGCAGACATAGCATAGCATGGTGACAGGGCTGACTGTGTGCTAATGTGACAGAATAGAGAAGGCACAATGGGAGGGGCAGCAACTTGGGGCAGGACAGTTCTGGGCCTCTCCAAACTCTCATGGAGTCTTCTAACAGAAACAAACTTGAAAATACTGTTTGTTGTGTGATATGTTTCTCTTTAAATCACCAAGCCTGTCTTTGACTTAAGTAGAACTGATGAAATTGGGCTAAAATGAATTATCAGAGTAATCTACAAAATGAGTCTTTGCCAAATTTTCTTATAGTCAATTTTATTTCTATTTGAGGGAAAAATGCATAATTAGAGAACATCAGGTTTTGCTTCCAGGTTTTAAAGTGGCTTCCATCCAGCCATGGGGAGGCTCACAGCAGAAAGCCAGATGTTCAAATAAAGACCTAAGTGGACAAATACGAATGATATAAGTTACACAAATACATTATAGAAATCTTTCATGGTATTTAGGAATAGCATCAAGGACTTTAAAGCATGTGTATCTGCCTTCATCCTTTCAGAAGCATTGAAGGAGAGAAGGAGTTGAAATGCATTTGTTGAATTGTTTGTGAGTTTCCACCTACAGTGTTAGCTAATGCTTGTGGAAAATTTGAATAATGGTATTATTTACTGGGCAGAGATTTGCTGAGTGCTTTCCAGACATAACCATTATATTTGGTACCTTAAGCTTGGCAGTGAAGGATATGAAGATGAACCTGATGAACAATTTTTCATCTGTGCAGGAAGATCACACCACATAGGAGAAATCTGTGATGCTGGTTAGAAAGTATAAGAGCCAGGAAGGAAGTTTTAGGTAAACTAAGGACAACAGAGAAAGGACAGTTCTTCTTCGGGGTTGGAAGGATACATGAGGTTTCTATTTTTACTTTTTATGTTTAACTATTCTTTTTCCAGTGCACATGTACTTTTTCAATAAACAGGAAAATCATGTAAAGACCAAACACAAATTTGCGTCTCTGGCTTTTGTATGTTTGGGGGGAATCCAACAAGTATTTATTGAGCATGTATCATGTGCTACCTTCTGCACAACAGGATGGTGCTTATTTCTGTGAACAAGGAAAAACAGGCCATGAGGATTTAGGAAAAAGACAAAATTGTTTCTGTGCCAGTGATCTTTGTGATTTTGAATCATTTCAGAGAAAAACTGAATGCAATTGGGTGCATGGTCTACTTCTTCAGCCAAAGAAGCTCCCATGGCCACAATGGCATTTAGCACCCTCTGTCCTGTTTGGTTATCTCTGTGAGAAGTTAAAAAGTGGGAGGAGCAGCACATGCCTGGGAAACTCTGCAGACAAATTCTTGAGTTGGAAATGCACATTACTAAATTCTTTAATACAAAAAAATAATGCTTTAAATTGTACTTTGGACATGTAGTCCACTTTTTTGGCTCAACAAACAAACCCAAAATTGTTTTTAGCTTTCTGCTCTGGCATTCACAAAGTTTTGCCTAAAACCCTTAGAGATTTGCTGAAAAAGATTTATTTATGTGCATTCTGAAGAGCATGCCAAAATCCTGCTGCTTCGTGTTTTCCAGATTCCTCTAAATTAAAAAGCTAGTGCATGCAAAAGAGTAAAATGTTGGGTTAGTTATTGTGCACAGTAAATGTGTTTATTTCCAGGAAGAGGGGTGAGAACGGTGTGACAGGCGAATGCTTAGCCAGAGGAGTCTGGGCTCTACAGAACTGAGAGTCTCTTTTGCTTTTTACCAAGTCCCTACTTCTATTGAATGAAAAATCATCCAGACATAAAACTCTACCATTTGTAGGCATTTATTTAATTGATTTTACTGAGTTGTA
Organism: Heterocephalus glaber; assembly: GCF_053883595.1. Lineage (NCBI taxonomy): Eukaryota > Metazoa > Chordata > Mammalia > Rodentia > Bathyergidae > Heterocephalus > Heterocephalus glaber. The sequence goes on from NW_028258320.1 coordinate 55,729,832, forward strand.
TCAGAATAGACCAAACTACCTACTTCACCCACAAAAAATTAAAAAAACCAAAACATTGCAATGTCAAAAAATAAAATGAATTATTAAATGCGGAAGCTCCAGATACTTTGCAGCTGAAATGAGTAGTCAGGATCAAAAAAATGAATGTTTGTGCATAAATGTTAAAAAAACCTACACTAAACCTGGATATTTTTCTCCAGAAGAGCCTGTTCATGAAAAACAAGTTATATACAAGTATATGACAATATATTCATTTCTATGCATTGAGTTCATTGACTGGAGTATTATTTATATTGTGATACAGATTAGCATCAAATATCTAAACTGCATTTGAATCTAGAAAAGCATTGTATAAATAATTTTCTAAAGTGCAAACAGAAAGAAAAAAATCATAACTTTTGTTTAGTTTCACTGTAATGCTAGTGACAGACCCTTGGAAGCAAAGATCTGTTTTGGATCCACATTTTCTTGCAGGAAAGTTGAAATCTCTCATGCCCTCCCCAGAGCCTGGATCTGATGGCTCAACTACTATGATGGATCGTTCCTTTGGTAACCAAATTTCCCCTGTGTTTATCTGATATAACCACTCTCCTACTCACTACACTTATTTATTTATTTACATGTGATTATGAATATATCTCACATGAGAATGAATTGGGTAGAGGAAAAAGAAGTTTTCAAAATGGAGAAAAACTAGTGACTGCTTATTTATATTTTCTGCCATGATCCTGATACACAGCAGCCAAGTTGAGTCCTAGGGCAGGGACAGAGTCCATGGCAAGGCCTCAGATGCTTCTAGAGTTGTACCAATTGAGATAATGAATTTTAAATCACCTGACATAATGTGAGGCAAGTAACAATATAGTAATGAGAACAACCTTGGTCTGTGATAACATTACTCTTAATACTTTCAGAGTAGCCACGAGTTTGAAAACAAGTGAAAATTACTCTCAAAGACTTTTTCATCATTATTACATCACTAGCCTCAATAATAAAGGCACACGGAAATCTCTTTTGAGGTAAGTAATAATGAGATACAGAAAAGGTTAGAGACTTTAGTAGAAGATGACAAAAACCAGAACTAGTTTGAATATTCTTTACATATAATCAGAGGAGATGGCAGGTAAAAAGTTTTCCTTTCCAAAACCACAGATTACAGTTGCTAAATACAGGCAAGATAACTAATTGCACAAGTATTTCAGTATTGCTCACAGACTATCTACTCTGGCTGAGCCCAGGGCCCTTAAGCATGGCTGTGCTGGGCTCTCTGCACCACCTACTGGCCAAAACATCCCAGGGATGGATTCTGATTGGCTCTTCCACAGGAGGAACCACCCCTCCTCCCAGACTCAGGATATCTTTCCTTTCTCCTTCATACAAATACTTAATTATTCCCTCTGTTTTATTTTTTCAGATCCCTACTGGGTCCTTTCAGTACAGAAAATAATTGTTTTTCTTCCCACTTAAAAGGTCCCTTCCCCCACAGTTCACCCATTACAACAAAACAACCTTCCCTGAACCCCATATCCTCATCTAGAGGAAGTCTTATTTCTGTCCTTGGCAGCCCACTTCTGGTCTCACACATTTCAGTTTGACGTATCTCTGCACCTCTGCAGATATCTCTCCTGGAAAGTCTTCTGTCTCCTGATTTCAGTGGGCACACGATGGTCATTCTTAGGTCACTCTCTTCTTAAACATTCTTCCCTAGAGTTCCTTCCTCTTGGACCTTTCCTATATCCTTATTCTCCTCCCTGTGTCCCTCTTGTCTCCGTGACTTTGCATACTCGACATGCTCAGGCTTTTTTGCTTTTCTCTACATATGTGTTATGGCTTGTGTTTAGATGTCCCCTCAAAGCCTCATGCGAATGAGGTGGGGCTATTTTGGAGGTGACTGAATCTGGAGTGTATGAATCTGGGATTAAGGGTGTGTGCACTACATGAGAGTGATTGGTTTGGCACCTAATCCCAGTAGTTTGAATAAGATGAAAGGGGCAGAAAGTTGCTGTTAGGGTCTCATGTTGCCTTTGCTGCTTCTGTCACCATGAACTATTGCTCCTCTGCCATCCTGCCTTGGAGCCAGCTGATTATGGACTGAAATCTTTATGAACTTTAAGCCAAATAAACCTTTCCCCCTTTAACTTTGAGTATCGGGTATTTTTGTCTCAGCAACAAGAAAAAAGTAACTAACAACATGCTCTTCAGTGACCTCATCAAGCTAGGTCTTCCATTGTCTATAAGCCAGCGACCCCAGTTTCCACCAGGAGCCCAAGACCCACACTTACATGTTGGCATGACTTTTACAGTGTTGTGGAGCTCTCATAGGTGCCTGAGGATGAAGGTGTCAAAGCAGAACTCCTGCTCTTCCCGTCAGCTCCTTTCCTCCTGCATGTTCATCTCTTTCTTACCTTCTCCCTGGAATAACATTTGCCCCTCCTGCTGCTTCATAGTGGTGGCTACCAGGCAATTCGATGGCTTGCAGACTGAATGCTAGCTGGACACAGTGGTGAATGCCTGTAATCCTAGCCACTTGGGAAGCTGAGGCAAAAGGATCACAATTCAAGATCAGCCTGGGAAGCTTAGTGAGTCGCTGTGTCAAAATAGAATTTACAAAGGGCTGGGGTGTAGCTCAGTGCTCCCTGGGTTCAATCCCCAGTAGTGAAAAAGACAAAAAAATATTGACTGGTTGCTTCCCTGTCCAGCAAGAGTTGAGCCTATCCATGTCTGGCCATCTTTGTTCCTACTGTGCTCACCCTGGCCACCAGTTCACATGGCCTTCTTCTAGAGCTCATGGATAGCCTCTGTCCAGGACTGTGGCCTTCTATACCCTGTCCGTCCTCCCAGCAGCCCAAGACCTTTTACCTGCATAAACCCTCTACTCTTAGAGAATGCTTGAACATGGTGAGGCCCCCATGATAATCTTGGCCACATTCCTCTCTTCTTACAATTTATCTAATATCCTTATGTGCTTCCCTTGTCACCACCTCTGGATTAGCTGCTCCTTTGTTAGTCACAACATCCATAACTCTTTTTCTTCCTAGCTAATTTCTACCCACTATTTAAGTCCTATCTCACTCATTGTTGTATGGCCAATATACAAAAAGTTCAGTTCAAGAACAATACTATGTGTTAAATGAATGAATAAACACCTTTGTTAAACAAACTTTTTTTCTTAAATTCTTTTATTGGTATATTTTAGGTATACAATATGTTTACATTTATCATTGGGTGCTTATACCTGTACATGATCTATCTTGGTTTTGATTTTTCTCCCCATTGCCTGTGCACCCTTCACCCCCTCCACCCTTCGCTATTTACATAGACTTCGTTTCCATTTTTTTTTCTTTTCTCATAATTTTTCCTTTCCCTTCTTTCCTTTCCCATTCCCCTCCCACCAGCCCTACCCCTTTGGGCCTTTTCCTATTTCAAAGTATCAATTATTTTTTATTAATCCTTTTGATTCTTATTTACACTTTCAGTTTCTCACACTAGAGAAACTATTTGGTATTTACAAGGGTGTCCTATTTATTTCACCTATTTATGGCATCAATGTGCATTCATTTAGCTATAAATGACTCTAGTTTCTCATTCTTTATGGCTGAGTAGTACTCCATTTTATTAAAAAAACCACATCTTTTTTATCCATTTTCCACTTGATGGGCACTTGGGCTGTTTCCAAGCTTTAGCTATTACAAACTGTGCCGCTATAAACATGTGTGCACATATATTGCTGTGGTATGATTCTTTTAATTATTTTGGGCAGATCCCCAGGAGGGGATAGCTGAGTCAAATGGGACCTCTAGCCCTAGTTCTTTGAGGTATCTCGATACTGATTTCCACAGTGGTTGCACCAGTCTGCACTCCCACCAACAAGGGAGAAGAGTTCCTTTCTCCCCACACTCCCGCCAGCATTTATTATGGATTGATTTCTTGATAGCAGCCATTCTTTCTGGGGTGAGGTGGAATCTCAGTGTTGTCTTCATCTGCATCTCTCGAATGACCAGTGATGTTGAACATTTTTTCATATATTTATTTCTACTTTTACTTCTTTGTCTAAGAAATGTCTATTCATTTCAGATGCCCATTTTTGAATTGTGTCTTTGAATTTGGGGGGGGTCTGATTTTTTTCAGTTCTTTATATATTCTAGATAGTAGTCTTTTGTCTAAGGTAGAGCTGCTAAATTTTTTTTTTCCCACATTGTAGGTTGTCTCTTAGCTCTGTTGGTGGTTTCTCTTGCAGTGCAGAAGCTTTTTAATAAGATGAGATCCCAGTTGTTGATCCTTTGTGCTACTTCCTGTGCTACTGAGGTTTAGTTCATAAAGTCTTTTCCTATGCCAATGTCTTCAAGAGTTCTACCTAACTTATTTTCTATCAAGTTTAGTGTTTCTGTTTTAATATTTAGATCTTTAACCCACTTCAATCTTAGTTTAGTGCATGGTGATAGGTATGGGTCTAGTTTTAATCTTTGGCAGATTGAGATCCAGTTTTTCCAAAACCATTTATTAAATAGGCTATCTTTCCTCCAATGAGGGTGTTTGGCTCCTTTGTCAAAGATGAGGTGGCTGAGTATGTCTGGAGTTGATTCTGGAACTTATACTCTGTTCCACTGATCCTTGGGTTTGTTTCTTTGCCAATACCATGCTGTTTTTATCACAGTAGCTTTGTAGTATAGTTTCAAGTTGGGGATTGAGATGCCCCCGGCCATGTCTCTGTTGCCTACAACTGCTTTTGCTATTCTAGTTCTCTTCTGGTTCCAAATGAATTTTTGGATTGTTTTCTCTACTTCTGTGAAGAATATTGTTGGAATTTCAATCAGCATTGCATTAAATCTATATAGTAGTTTTGGAAGTATGGCCATTTTCACTATATTGGTTCTTCCTACCCAGGAACAAGGGATAACTTTCCATTTTCTTATATCCTCCTTGATCTCCTTTTTTAGAGTGCTGTAGTTTTCAGTGCAGTGGTCTTTTGCTTCCTTTGTTAGATTGATTCCTAGATATTTCATTTTTTGGTGTGCTATTGTGAAATGAATTGTTTCCCTAATTTCTCTCTCAGTGAGTCTGCTATTTGTGTATAAGAAGGCTATTGTTTTTTGAGTGTTGACCTTATATCCAGCTACCCTACTGAATCTGTCAATTAAGTCTACAAGTCTTTTGCCCGATTTTTGGGGGTCTTCTATGTAAAGTATCATATCGTCAGCAAATAATGACAGTTTAAATTCTTCCTTTCCTATCTTTATTCCTTTTATTTCTTTCTCTTTTCTAATTACTGTGGCTAATATTTCCAGAACTATATTGAACAGGAGTGGTGATAGTGCACACCCTTGTCTTGTTCCTGATTTTAGCATGTCAGTTTTTGAACATTTGCTATGATGTTGGTGCTTGGTTTTGCATAGATAGCCTTAATTAGGTTGAGTTAAAGACCTTCTATGCCAATTTTCTGTAGGGTTTTTTATCATGAATGGGTGTTGGATTTTGTCGAATGCCTTTTCTTCATCTATTGAGATGATCATATGATTTTTGTCCTTGACTCTGTTAATATGGTGTACTACATTTATTGATTTATGAATGTTGAACCATCCTTGCATCCCTAGGATAAATCCGACTTGGTCACAGGGTATGATCTTCTTGATGACACTCTGTATTCTGTTTGCCAGTATCTTGTTGAGGATTTTTGCATCTATGTTCATTAGGGAGATTGACCTGTAGTTCTCTTTTTGGGTTGGGCCTTTCCCTGGTTTTAGAATCAAAGTAACACTTGCTTCCAGGAATAAATTTGGAAGTCTTGCTTCCCTTTCAATTTCCTGATGAGTTTAAAGAGTAATGGTGATAGTTCTTCTTTAAATGTTTTGTAGAATTCAGCAGTGAAGGCATCAGGACCTGGGCTTTTCTTTGTTGGTAAATTTTTTATTACATTTTCAATTTCACTCATTGTAATTGGGATGTTTAGAATTTCTATATCTCTTTCATTTAACTTTGGCAATTTGCATGTATCTAGGAATCTATCCATTTCTTCAGTGTTTTCTGTTTTTTTAGAGTACAGTTTCTCAAAGGAGGTATTGATGATCCTCTGGATTTCTGCTGGGTCTGTTGTGACTTCACCTTTTTCATTCTTAATTGCATGGATTTGGGCCTTTTCTTTCCTTTTTTTGATAAGATTGGCTAATGGTTTATTGATTTTATTTATTCTTTTGAAAAACCAACCATTTGATTCATTAATTTTTTGTATCATTCTCTTAGTCTGCATTGCATTGATTTCTGCTCTGATCTTTATAATTTCCTCTCTTGTATGAGGTTTGGGTTTGTTATGCTCTTCTTTTTCTAGGAGCTTGAGGTTTTGCATTAGGTTATTTAACTGAGTTCTCTCTGTTTTCCTACTATGGGTATTCACTGCTATGAATTTCCCACATAGAACTGCTTTCATTGTGTCTCATAGATTCCTGTATGTTGTACTGGCATTATCATTTACTTGTAAAAACTGTCTAATTTCTTTTTTAATTTCCTCTGTGACACATTGGTTGTTCAGGAAGGTGTTATTGAATTTCCATGTGTTTGTGGGAGTTTTGAGGTTTCTTATGTTATTGATCTCCAATTTTATTGCACTATGGTCTGATAATTTACAGGGGGTAATTTCAATACTTTTACATTTACTTAGACATGTCCTATGAGCTAGCATGTGGTCTATTTTAGATAGTGACCCATGTGCAGCTGAAAAGAAAGTATATTCTAATTCTGTGGGGTGGAACACTCTGTAAACATCTATTAAGTCCATTTGTTCAATAGCTTGTTTCAGTTCTGGAATTTCATTGTTAATTTTTTGTGTAGATGATCTGTCTATTTGTGATAGTGGGGTATTGAGGTCCCCCACTACAATTGTATTAGTGCTTATTTGGTTTTTCATGTCCATTAATATTTGTTTTGTATAGTTGGGGGCATTTGTATTTGGTGCTCATATATTTAGGATTGTCATCTCTTCCTTTTGGATGGTTCCCTTCACAAGGATGTAGTGACCATCTTTGTCTCTTTTAATTAGTTTTGGTTTGAAATCTACTTTGTCTGCAAATAAGATTGGTACTCCTGCTTTTTCTGGGTTCCTGTCCTATGGAGAACTGTTTTCCATCCTTTTACTTTCAGTCTATGAATTTATTTTTGAGTTAGGTGTGTTTCTTGTATACAGCATATTGCTGGATTTTGCTTCTTAATCCTTTCTGTCAGTCTATTTCTTTTGATTGGTGAATTGAGGCCATTAACATTGATAGTTATAATTGGTAGATATTGACTCATCCTTGTTATGATGTTTTACTGTTGTTGGCTCTTTTAGTTCTTATTTTTTCCCCCTTTCCCTTTAGTTTCTTACCTTGCCTTGTGGCTTCCCTTTGTTGGGCCTCATGGAGTTATAACCTTTGTTGTCTTTTTCTACGATATTGGTTAGAATTGTTTGGAGTGCTGGTTTGGTGTTCATGAAATTTCTCAGGTGTTCTTTGTCATGGAAGTATCTAATTTTCCCATTGATTTTGAAAGATAATTTTGCAGGATACAACAGTCTAGGTTGGAAGTTATTTTCTTTTAGGGCTGAAATACTTCACTCCAGGCTCTCCTTGATTTGAGGGTTTGTATTGAGAAGTCTGCTGTGATCCTGATGGGCTTTCCTTTATAGGTGATTTTTCTTTTCTCTAACTGCATGTAGGATTTTGTTCTTCTGTTGGGTTTCTGGAATCTTGACTATTATATGTCTAGGTGTAGACTTTTTTTGCTTATGATTAGTTGGAGTTCTATATGCCTCACTTATCTGTATGTCCAATTCTCTACTTCTATCTGGGAAGTTTTCTACTATTACTTCTGTGAACAGTTTTTTTTTTTACGTTAAATGTACTTTCTCCTGTTTTTTGTGAACTCCTCTCAGTGTTATGTTATTCTTCTTTTCATCATCTAGCAGCTGCTGGGTTGATTTCTCATGGTCCATTACTATTTTTAAGAAATCTCTGTTCTCATGGTCCTGTCTTCTATATCTAATATTCTGTCTTCAGATTCCCTTAATCTCCTCTGCATGCTTTCAGTGGAGTTTTTAATCTCCTGAATATCTGTTTGAATCTGTTTCATTTATTCCATTTCTTTATGTTGGGTGATCATGGTTTCCATTTCTTTCTTATGCTGGACAGTCATGGCTTCCAGCATATTTCTGAGCTCATCTATTTTTTTTTTATCTGTTTCTGTTCTTTCTAGACCCTCTAATCATGTCTTTCACTTTGCTCACCATCTCTGTAGTTATCTGGGAGATTATTTTTGCTTTGAATTTTTCTAGAGCCTCATTCATCTGTTTTGTTACTTCCTATGCTATCAGTTCAGGGTGTCCAGGTGGTTGATTATCGGACTTTTCCACCTTGTTTCCCCCAGAATTTGCCTTTTGTGGAGTGGAAGTCTGAGTTTGTGCCTTGCTTAAATGTCTTCTCATTTTTGTTTTTGGTGCTGTCCTTGATTTAGTTCTTGAGTTCATACTTTGAAGTTCTTATTGTAAGTATCTTTGTTGATGTATTTAGAATCCTTATGGAATGATTGCTTCTCAGAGGTGTCTTCCAGATATAGCTGGTCTTTAGGTTTTGAGTCTCTAATGGCTCTGAGGCTATCTCATTTTCATTATACCAGGAAGGACAACTGTTTAGATCAATCACAACACCTTAGCCCAAGAGATACAATCAACAACAGAATAGCATCAAGTACTTCTTAGAAAATGACAATTTTTGGTAGTTATTAATCTATGATCTTTAACTGTGTGAATTAAATCAAAATTGAGGACCAACCTAACATATGTTTATAGTGGATAAACTCTTCAATATAGCAACTTTACTCTTTGGGATGGGGAGTTAGAAGGAGTTGGGGAGGGAGCAATAAGTAAGTAGTAGGATACAGGAAGGTTGGCAGTGATGCCAGAGGGCACAGGCAAAAGAAGGAAAGAGAAGAAAAGACAATAAAGAAGAAATACAAATTAGGGCCAGAACAGGAACACAAAGGGGAGATGAAGAACACTGTGGTATAGCAAGGGAGCGAGGCATAGAGAGAAAGAGAAGAGAAGAGAAAGAAAAAAGAGAATAATCAAAATTTTAAGAGTAGAAAACAAGAAAAAAAAATTAAAAATAAGAGGAAAAAAATAGTTGTAATTTTGAAAATAACAAATAAAAGATGCAAATGAAGGACGTCCTTCAGTTTATGTCTCTGCTGTCACAATAGACAACATGGGCAGCAGTGTGCAGTTATAAGTCAATGAATCTCAGTAAGCCAGTCAGAAATTCATGAGATTCAGGCAGATTCCTGGCTGCAAGTCCGAAGTTGAGCTCCCTGTCCTCCTGCAGTGTTGCAGTCTGCAAGGTTCTATTGCAGGTTCCAGCTGCCTTTCCCCTGACGATAGTCCAGGTTCTGATGGGAGGTGATGATCCCTATAATTTACCGAGTACGGTGGTCTGGTGTGTCTTTATTGCAGAGATTCTCTTCACTTTTCCAGTGGGCTTGTTTTCATCAGGGAGCCTGAGAGAGGCCCTCTCTCTGTTGTTCACTTCTGCAGCCAGGACAATGGCTTTTATGCCCCCGCCCCATGCTTCTGTCATGTGGAACCAAGTGGCTGTACAGCCAAGAGGCCAGAGGTGTGTGGGGGGGGGCGGGGGGGCGGCAGGGCCTGTGCTGCCAAGCTGGCGGCTGGTGGGAGTGCGGTGAGGGGTGGTGGTCCTCGCCGTGTCCTGGTTCCTAAGTGAGCAGAGCAAGCCTGTCTCAGTCTTCCACAACTGCTCTGCCTGCTCGGCCAAGCTGGTGGGTGTGCCCGAGGGGTTCCTCACTGTGTCCATGTCCTGGTCGCAAGTGGGCCAAATTTTGTTTTTATTGAACATATGCCATTAGAAGTACAGGAAGAAATTTATGTGAAGAATCAGCAAAGTTGAGAACAAAAATTTTCGTCATGTGTAAACAGTTGCCTAACAAAAGTCATAGTTCAAAACTGCAAATCTGTGTAAGTGCAAAATGCAATAGAAAGTAAGGGCTGACAGATAACAAGACATTTTAGGATTCTCTCTTGTTGGTAAGGTGATCTAGCCTACATCATTTAAAAGAACATTTGCTGGCTTGAATGAGCAGCAAGCTCCAGTTGTTGATCTCTGTGTGGCTAGTTGTGGTCCTCACCACAATCATTAGGTTCCCAAAAGAAATGGGGTGAATGTCAGTCACTAATCTGACAGAAGAAAAAAGTATCTCTGATGAGTTTCTTGATGAACTAATCCATGCACTTAACTCTTGGTTGCATGAGTTTTAGACGGTAGTGTTTAATTTATTGTCCAAAGAATCAAAGAAGACTGATCATAATCATGCTGGAATAACAGGTAAAAACCAAGGGTACCCTGGGAAAATTAGGATGCAGGATCACTCTAGAGAGGAGGAAAGATGAGTTGAAAGAGGTTTCTGGATGGGGAGAAACAACAAGGCAGAATCAGGACCAGAAAGAAGAGTGGATGGGGGTGATGTTGAGAAAGGAAAGAAGCCATGGAAAAGGATCCAGGATCTCTTTCCCAAGCCAGCTGTTGCAGGTGGCCCCAATATTATTTAAAGGGTTAGTGTAAGGAAGTGGAAGACCATTCCCTGGAGACCCAGTTATATCTTTAGAGATTGTTCTTGCCTAAAAATAACGAATTCCTTCACTGTGAGTTACACAGCACTAAGAGGTTCCTATTTTATGACTTCCTTATGAAAATTTCTGAATTGCCTTATAATTTTCAGATAGCACACCCTGGTCACCCCAAACAAGAGATAGATTAATGCAGAGAAAGAAGCCCTGAAATAGGGGTGGGGTCCTTTTCACTACTACTTAGCCACGTATTTCTGGCTTTGCCACAGGACCCCTCTTTAGAAGAAGATAAAGGAAACATGCATGAATGATACACAGAGAAGCTGCTCTGGATTGTGCATAGTGGGGCTGCACCCTTCCTGATGGCTTCGAATGCTACATGATGAAAGTTTTCTGAGGCAAGCTGCAGAATAGAGGCCTAAGGGGATCATGTGCTCTTTAGAGAGACTCAAGGAAGCAGTGGAGGGAAGCAGACAGGTAAATTAAAAGCACAAGGTCCCGAGTTCGATCCTCAGTACCAAAAAAAAAAAAAGTAAATGAACTTGTGGAAGTTTGAGTCTTCCTGGCTCAGGAGAATTCTTATGGTGATGGCAAGGTGGGTCAGAGCTGGAGCAGAGGGTCCCCTCCATGGGGACATATGTGCTTGGTCTTAGGGGAAGATTTACTGTGGCTATGCAGGGGATGCATGGTTTTGGCCAGGGGAATTGCAAGTGACCATGACCATGTCAGGAAACTGAGAGTGGCCCAGAAGGAGAGGAGGAGCCCAGGACAGACCCCAGAAAGGACCTCTATGGGTTTCACCAGGCTGGGCCACACAGGGAGGACTGGGCCCAGTGGGGCCAGCCTTTGTAATACCATCTTTCACAGAAGGTTGATAGTCTTTATCTGTGACTTAGCTTTCTACAGTTTCATTTACTCAGTCCATTGTGGTCTGAAAATGTTAAATGGAAAATTCCAGAAATAAACAGTTCATCATACGTTTTCAATAACTTTTGTTACAGTATTCTGTCATAATTGCTTTATTCTCTTACTAATTACTGCATAATTCTTCTATTTTATTATTATTAACTTCTCTCTTACTGTACCTTACTTACAAATTAAATTATCATAGGTAGTATCATAGGTAAGAAAACACACGGCACATGTAAGGTTCAGCACTATGGATAGTTTCTGGGGTCCACTGGGGGTCTTAGAATGTGTCTCCTGTGGATAAGGGAGAATTGCAAAAAGGCGATTTTTCTTTTCAAATTGAAAGAATCTGCCACTTATTAGAGAGACATTTTGGGATAGAGTTTGGCCACATGTGTTTCACTGGAGGTCAATGGAAAGAAATGAAATGCCTCCCATATCCCATAGATAAAAAGATACTCATTAATGATTGAGGGAAGCCAGGTGTGCTAGTTGCACATGCCTCTAGTTTCAGCACACAGGGAGGCTGAGGAGAAAGGATGAAGTTTGAGTCCAGCCTGGGCAATTTAGGAATTCAGGGAGACCCTTCTGAAAATTTGAAAAGGGGCTGGAAATGTAGCTCGGTGTAAGGGTCCTGGGTTCAATCCCCAGTACCATAAAAATAAAGTGAGCAAATGACAGCAGAATATCTTAATGTGGTAAATATTATTCCACATGTGATGTTTTAGTTGATGTAAAAGGTCAAAAGGTCAACTTGGGGATTAAAAACTGAAACCAACATCTGCACCTCCCTCTCTCCAAAATAAATGGGATAGTTGCCACACAATGGCTACCTTTCCTAAGCTACTGCCTTTCTCCTGGAAGTCCCGCACTCTACAGCCTTAGTACGTGAGGTGTGGGTGGCTCTCCTTCCTCCTCTCTGCTGGCCCTGCTCTTGGGTCCCTGGTGCGCTGTTCTCAGGCCCCTTTTTGCTCTTGTTTCAAATGTCACCTCTGTGCTGACGGCTTCAGGAACAGTGCTCCTGGTTGACTTCCCTCAGACTCCACCCTGTGTGCACAGGGCTGGTGCACCTCATACCTGGGAGTCAGGCCATTCCTTCCTGGCTAGATCTGCTAGTGCCAACATCCTCAAGGGCTCACAGAGGAGCCAGCCATGCACCTCTGACAGAAGCCCTGCCATTTATTCCACAGACACCTGGGTTGGGATCCTGGGGGCCTCTCTGCCCCTTCCCTCTCTAGCCTCCTGGGTGGCAGCATCAGCAGGGCCTGCTTTCATGGTCTCTGCTTCCTTCCTTCTCCTGCCACACTTAGCTGAGGTCTCAGTCACTTACCCTTGACATGATTAGGAGGTTGTTCTTGTGGTCTCATCTACCCAAAGTTCTTCTCATTCTATTCACCTCACTTTTAGAAGAATATTGCTAAAATAGTGCTTTGAAAGTTTAAATTTCCTTTTCTGCCCTGATACTTGACCAGCTTAAGGTTAAAATCTGGCCCAATCTAAGTTCTGCCTTTTTTCTTCACGACCCTTTTGGCTCAAAATACAACCACATTGATGAGACCATGAACATTTCCTGTGTATGTCTAATTCCTCTCATCCTGAAAATTTCCCCCTGTACATCCTGGCCACCTTCCTTTTCTGCTTTCTCTGAACATCAGAGTCCTAGGCGAATTTAAGGCAGTCAGAAAGAATCTCTCCTATTCCTCCAAGCTAGACAATTTCTTCATCAGAGTAACTGGCCCAGAGGCTGCTGCACCATTCTCTTGGCGATTCCCACTCATTGTCATGTTTCTTGAGTTTTTATTTCTTGAGCATTGTGGTTTTTCCTACTAGATTAAATATTTTGACAGTAGACATTATGTCTTAGCTCCTTAACCACTCACCTACTACAATTCTAAAGAAAACATTTCTGTGGCTTATTTGAGACCAGCAGTTGTGCTTGTCACAACAAAAGCAAACAAACAAAATTCATTTCTCCATTTCCCTGGAGAAAGAGATTTATTAAATAGAGCGATGTGTGAAATGTGTGGACAACATGGTACCATTGGAAAAATTGTAAAGCATCCATGTGAAATTTTTGGAGAGCAGATTTGTTTTGTGAGGCTCTTAAATTTCAATGCAGAAGTTCATTTATCTCAAAAAATATGTAGATAGATTTACTCGATATTCCGGGAAGAGTCAGTCTTTTCAATGGGATAACATATGTGCAAGTGTTTTGTAAGCCTAAAGCCCTCTAAACAGATGGAATTTATTGCTATTAATAATAAAATTTCCTAACATTAGGCAATAACTTGAGAGAGAAGAATAGAGTGAATGATTATGTAATTTCATTCAAATAAGCAAGAACTCATCTTTGCTGGAGAAGTGGACAGTAATGTGTTTTCTCTCTCTTTTTATCTTTTTTCACCCTAATTCTCCCTTCTGGGAAAGATGAGTCTTGCCAACAATCATGATCTGTGATAGAGCCGTGTATTTGTTATCAGTGTCTTGCTGCATGCTGCTGGATGACTGGAACACATTACCATGGCCTGTTGGCAGCCCTCTATTCCCATACTTTGGGAAGCTATCTGAGAATTGCATGAAATTGACAAAATAAATTGTTAGGGACCACTCTATTTTTTATTCACTGTTTAAAAAGTTTAAGTTAGTTGTTTGCTTAATACTCCAAGCTGATGAGGCATTTCATTATCTTACCACTAATACACTTTAGAAAATGGAATCATTAGAGAACAGAAGTCATTGAAATGTAAACATGTGAATAATTCACACTTACAACTGGTGTTAAATAAAAGGTTTTAATCTAGACAGAGATCTGACAATAAATATTCATTTCTAATTTCCAATGAGTAAACTTTATCTCTCTTTAAAAGCCTTTTCATTTGATTTTTTTTTCCCCTGGAAGATAATGGCAAATTTGACATGGGCACATCTGGGAATAAAATTTCCCTCTGGTCAACACAACCATGAAAAGTTATTATGAAAATCAAAATTTGAAATAATTGCAAACACTGTAATTAGCAGCCATTTTAGGATTCTTGGGTACTATTATCCACATGGTTTACCTTCCTTGTGCAGTTCTCCTAGGGGATGTGACAGGGAAGAGGAGGAAAGGAATCAGCTCTCAACATGCACAATTGGCTGGATGTTTGTCAGGGTGGTTAGAGGCTGCCCCAGAGACTGAGGTTGGCTTTTATTTTACCAGCCAGTGTCCATGTGGGCATGACACAGAGGAGGGGAATGCAACTTAAGACACAGAAGTGCTTGAGAGACATCCACTCATTTCTAAGTCAGGCCATGCTGTACTTCCAAGGGTGTGGAGTCTGCCACCATCCCCAATGGGGTGTGCTTCTCTAGTGCATGCAACACCCATGTGGTCCTTGCTCATTTGTCCTCCTATGAGCATTTTAGGAGAAAGCCTACTCTTCTGTTTATTCATTTTTAAGCATGGCTTTCTTGAAGTATAACATACACCATAAAATCCACCCTTCTATTCATTAAATACTTAGAGTTGTGCAACAATAACTATAACCTAATGTTAGTTCATTTCCATCTCTTCAGAAGGAAGCTTTGAGATTATTTGATGTTGTCCTTTCCCCTACCAGGTCTCTCCATGTATTTGTACAGCCAGTGGCATCAAAAGTCAGCGGCTTTGTGGGTGCTTGTAATCATGTATAAATGTCAGATGAATAAATCAGTGTGTTCCAGTAACATCTGCACTTCCATGTTCATTGCAGCAATATTTACAATAGTCAAGAAATTGAAACAACCCTCATGTTCCTCAGTGAATGAATAGATAAAGAAAATATGGTAAATATACACAATGGAATACTATTCAACCATAAAAAGGATGAGATCCTGTCATTTTTGAAAACATGATGGAACTAGAAATTGTTATGTTAAGCGAATAAGCCAGGCACATAAAAACAAGTACTGCATGAGCTCACTCATGTTTGGAATCTAAAGAGGTTGAGCTCGTAGAAGTTGAGGTCAGAATGGTGGTTACCCTGGGCTGAAGAGAGTGGGGGTGGGTAGGGATCGGAGAGGTTGGTCAGTGGGTGATGAATTACAATTATATGGGAACAAAAAGTTCTGGTGTGTTACTGTCCAGTAGGGTGACTATAGCAACAATAATCTATGCATTTCAAAGACCTGAAAGGATTTTTTGAAGTTGAAGAGATAGATATATTTATCCTTAGACATTACAAAACATATGTTTTGTGGCTTGTGTTTAGGTGTGCCCCCCCAAAGCCTCATGTGGGCATAGGTGGGGCTTTTTTGGAGGTGGTTGGATCTACAGGATGTGACACTGGAATTGATTCATGGTGCAATGCTAGGCTCAAGGGCACTAGGATTAAGGGTGTGAGTGATACCGGCCCTAAGTAATCTGGATAAGATCAAAAGGGCAGATACCCAGCAGGGGACTAGCTGGGTCAAATGGGACCCCTATTCTTAGTTTTTTGAGGTAACGCCATACTGATTTCCACAGTGGTTGCACCAGTGGACACTCCCACCAACAATAGAGAAGGACTCCTTTTTCCCCACAGCCCCACCACCATTTGTTATTGGTTGATTTCATGATAGCAGCCATTCTTTCTGGGGTGAGGTGGAATCTCAGCGTTGTTTTCATTTGTGTCTCTCGAATGACCAGTGATGTTGAACATTTTGTCATATGTTTATTTGCTCTTTCTACTTTGTCTGAGAAATGTCCATTCATTTCAGATGCCCATTTTTGGATTGGGTCTTGAAATTTGAGAGGTCTGATTTTTTTAAATTCTTTGTATATTCTTGCCAGTAGACCTTTGAGAAAGAGCTGGTAAAAATTTTTTTTCCCACATTGTGTGTTGTCTCTTCACACCGTTGGTGGTTTCTCTTGCTATGCAGAAGCTTTTTTTTTGGTACTGGGGATCGAACTCGGGTCCTTGTGCTTGCACAGCAGGCAGTGAAACCACTGAGCTAAATTCCCGGCCCCTGCAGAAGCTTTTTAATAAGACGAGATCCCAGCCGTTGATTCTTCGTGCTACTTCCCATGTGGTTGAGGTTTTGTTCATGAAATTGTTTCCTACACCAGTGTCTTCAAGAGTTCTACCTAACCTTTCTTCCAGCCGGTTTAGTGTTTCTGTTTTATCTTCCCAAAAGAATTAAAAGAATCATACCACAGCAATATATGTGCACCCATGTTTATAGCGGCACAGTTTGTAATAGCTAAAGCTTGGAAACAGCCCAAGTGGCCCTCAACTGGTGACTGGATAAAGAAAATGTGTGTGTGTGTGTGTGTTTTTAATAAAATGGAGTAGTACTCATCCATAAAGAAGGAGAAACCAGAGACATTTATAGCTAAATGGATGCACATTGAGGCCATACTCTTAAGAGAAATAAATAGGACACACAGGTGTAAATACCAAATAGTTTCTCTGGTATGAAATACTGAAAGTGTAAATAAGGATCAAAATATATAATAATTAATACAAAATAGGAAGATAAAGCCCAAAGGGGAAGGGGAAGTGGAAGAGAATAGGGGAAGGGAAAGGAATAAATATGATAAAAGGAAAAAAATGGAAGCAAAGTCTGTGTATATGGGGAGAGGTGGAGGGGTGGAAGGGAGGGCAGGGGAACGGGAAAAAATAAGAACCAAGATATAACATGTAAAGGTACAAATTTCCAATGATAAATATCATCATATTGTATACTAAAATGTACCAATAAACAATGAATTTTTTAAAAAGATAAAAAGGTAGAAAGATGCTGTTAAAGTCCCTTGTTGCTTTTGCTTTGCTACTTTCTGCCCCACCATGAACTGGTTCTTCTCTGCCATGCCACCCTGCCTTGGAGCCAGCCAATTGTGGACTGAAATCTCTACACACTGTGAGCTAAATAAACCTTTCCTCCTTTAACTTTGGGTGTCAGGTATTTTGTGTCAACAATGAGAAAGTAAATTAAGACAATATGGATGTATTGAAACATCACACAGTACACCACAAAATGTACAATTTTATGTTTTTATGTAGAATTAATAATAAATTTAAATTTTAAAAATTCTTAGATGAATGAATTTGAATATGTGAAATTCAGTTACGGGTGGAGGATTACAGATTGGCAGAGCTGAAATGCACTATTGGCACTCATATAGTTTAAACTTTTTATTTTATAATTGAGGAAAGTAGCTCTACACCATGTGGTTAATGGGGGTCAACTCAGGTCTGAGAGTCAAGGTCAGGTGGAGGAGGCTTCTCAACCTGAGAGAGGCACAAGCTTCTAACAGAGAGATTTTGAGTTGCTTCTGGATTCAAGATGAACCTGAGAGTCCAGCCCTGAGTGTGATTTATGAACCACTGTTCTTTCTGGTACTGTCCTGGGGTCCAGCTGACTCCTTTGGTTCCTTTCCATGGGGACAGTGTTGTGCCTTTGGTGATTTGGGGATTCCTCACTGCTGACATTACAAGAATTTGGCATCCATCCATCCATCATCCCCTGCTTTATCTCCTCTCCTATCCTCTGCTATTTGCTCTTGGTGGCACCTTAGTTTTGTTGCCTTCTTAAACTCCAGAATTGGTGTCCTCTGTGCCCCTGAACAGGCTCTTCTAGGCCACTCCTACTTCCCAGATGACTAGCCTGCTGAGCAGTAACTACTGTGCCGCTGGATTATTGTTGGGCAGGCCTATGTTTATCCCAGAATTAGGAGAGGAACGTCACATTCATCTTCTTGGGGCCTTTCCTATTCCAGCAGATAATGGTTGGTCAATATGGTCTAAAGCATGTTTTCATTATTTGAGTCATAGAATTTTTCTAATCAAAATTATACAGATTTTCCCAAAGAATTTGTTTCCTAATAGGCAAACTTTTGCTCATATTTGAATACTGGATTATAAACAGATACAATTTCCCAGAACATCTCCAAAGGGGCTATTTACAAGGACTCCTTCAAAGACCCATTTGTTATTGTAAAGAATTAAGATATTTCAGACCAGTGGATCAAATCCTCACACAGTTATCTTGTTTAAATTCTGCTGATTAGATCAGTAGCGATTCACCTGAAGAGGATGAATACAAACCATAAAATAAAAAAGAACTTTTGATTTAAAAATCATTCATTAAAATCATCTCCACTAAATTCTCCATTGATATTTAATTTTGATAAGTAAACATATTTTATGTTCATCTTTATGTTAAAATCTATTTTTTATCCTATCAAGCCAAGGAAATACATAATAAAAGTGTGTTGATTCTAAATAAATATAAAAACCAATAGAATATTACATATTGGCCATAATCAGCCACAATTAATGGAAAAGAAATTCTTTTCAAAATATGGAATATAAAGTTTCTAGGAAAAATATTAGGAAGAATAATAGAGCACCAAAAGAAGAAATCTACAGAATTTTGTCAAGAAAGATACAAATTCTCTGGAAAAAAAAAAAAGAAAATAAAGATACAAAAAAGACCTGAACAAACAGAGACAAACTATGTTCTGATGGACAGATTCAATATAATGATTATTATAGATAAGTTTCTGCATTTTCTTAATTTGTAGAATATTTTAAAAATTTAGAGCATGGTCTGTTCCATCCACATGTAAATATCTATCAGACTGGCAGATGAATTCTGACTCTTCTCAAGATGCTTCCCTAACCCCATATAAATTAAATAAAATAGCAAAGGATAAGAAAACTACAAATAATAAAAACTAAGTAGCAAATAAATACTTGTTAAATCACAAAATATAGGTGGCTGTGGCCAAACTGCCCTTGGCAGGAACAGGTCCACTGTGAGGCTGGGAATACAGATTGTGCAAGGGGCTGTTACGGGATCTGGGGAAACTTAAAATGTTCCCCAAGGGAAATATGTCACTCTGGATGTGCAGATCCAGCCACAACTGGCCAGGCTAATTTCTCTAGGACTTAGAGTAGCTGGTGAGTGCATAAATGACCACGCATATGTGCAGTGGAGCACCAGAGCCCACGGACAGTCCAGCCCATGGGAATCTCAGAGGGGACCAGTAGACACATCCAGGGGGCTGGAGCCCTTGCTCTGAGAGGGGCACAAGAATCAGTGGCCATAATGAGTAAGGCAGGTACAGAGGGGCAGAGAGGTTAGGCAGCTGGGAGGAAGGTGCCAAAGGACCTTTGTCCGGTAGGCATCCTCACAGCCAAATGCAGCACTAGCAAGGAGAGCACCGCCTTGAAGATCAGGCCCACAGCACTAGGAGGAACGTAGAATAGGAACAGGAACATTCCTATACAAGTCCTGACCCCAATACAGAGAGTTGGCTATGCAGCCACCACATTCTGAATCCACTGACAGCAATGACAGGGCCTCGACAAGGACACAGTGACCCCGCTAGCTGCCTATTGAAGTCACAGTCAGAGAAGCATCTTCCAAATAGGCCGAAAGACAGCATCTCATTTAAGTAATTCAGCTACGGGCAACCTAAAAGGAATATGATTAAACTCTTTCACAAGAGACATGAAAATACACTCAATAGTATTATGACACATAATGGTGACACATAAAAATATGATTACAAGCATTATTTGAAATTAGCTACACTTAAGATAAGAGCTGCCACTCTTAAATAATTTCATAAAGTAGGATTATTATATCTGGAGTGAAAGAGAAGAACAAAGAGGATAGAGAATAAGAAAGAATAGATCTCAGGAAGGATTTTGAGGAAGACAGGAAATTTTCAAAAATAAAGACTTAATTTTAAGAAGTATAATAATGAATGTAGATATAGATGGCTCAAAATGGAACAGAGTCTAGAAGGGGAAAAATGTAAAGAAAATCTAATGGAAATTCAAAAAGCGATAAAAGGTCTCTAAAAAAAATGATAAATAAGAAGCCAGACAAAAGAGATCCAAAATGCACTTAACTGAAATCTCCAAGGACGAAAACCAAAGCAAGAGTACAAAACAAAATGTAAATTATGATTTAATAAAATTTCTTGAGATAAAAGAAGACTTTACATACTAAAAAAGACATACATGAGCAAACTGACCCAGAGTAGAAATCCCCTAGATATATCCTAGTAAATATGTTGCACTTCAAAGATAAGAAAGACATTCTTTGAGAATCCAGGCAAAAAATGTCCAAATAACTTATAAAGGAAAAAAATGAGACTGTCATCAACTTTCTCAACAGAAACATTTTATGCAAAAAAATCACTGTTTTAAAATTGTTAAGAAAAGAAAATGTGATTGAAGGATTTCATATCCATCCCAGCTTTCCTACAAATATAAAAATTAAGTAGGAACTGTAACAAGTATTCCAGAGCTTCAGAGCAAATGTTTCTGTGAGTCCTTCCCAGAGGTTTGATCTGAGAGTGAACCTCAGACAATCATATGATGAAAAAAGCTTCAACATGAATTGTTGTAGAATTGGATATATTTAACTGTAGAACTAAGAATAAAATATGGGAATGTGAGTGACAAAATATTATGTGATATATGCTCTACAAGGTAGAAATGAAGTAAGACAAAAAATGCAAGGAGAAACAGAAGCATCAGAAAAAAGTTCCTGATGGTACCATAGGTATTAGCTAAGAGTAGAATAATATTTCATGGAAGTTTTAAGAATCTTGTGTATATTAGGTGTACA
The DNA here is from genome assembly GCF_053883595.1 of Heterocephalus glaber. NCBI lineage: Eukaryota > Metazoa > Chordata > Mammalia > Rodentia > Bathyergidae > Heterocephalus > Heterocephalus glaber. The sequence continues at coordinate 55,750,929 of NW_028258320.1, forward strand.
AACATGAGCACAAATACTTGTGTCTTATAATTTGGTGGTGGGGAAAAGGAAAAGGAAAATATCAAAGTTCTAGTTCATGTCTGTTTTCGTAGACCAGAATTATTCTCAGTTAGGATCTTAAAAAGAAATTCAGTGACATAGAAAACAATTGCTTTTCTACTTTCTCCTGTGGATGGTACTAGCCCTCTCTTACCAGCTTAGATGCTTCAGAGATGTCATATTTTTTCCTCCTTGATACCTTCGGGTTTAAGTCTCTTGCAAAATCTGGGTTGAGATTACTGGTTAATTTAACGAAAGAGGAGACTAAAGCTATCATACAGTAGTATAAGTAAAAAGAGAAACACTAGAAGAAAATGCTAAGCCTTCTTAAATGCCAAAATAAATAGCAGAATATGAAAGAGAAGGTCTTAGCAGTGGAAGATTTTGTATAGGTATTTGCCACCATCATAACATATATGAATACCTGCCTACACACACATAAGGACATCTGTCCATCATGTTACATGAAATGATATGAAGGAACTGATGTAAGATATATTTTTGTATCAGTAAGTAGAGAAAAGTTTAATTCATTGATTTTAAATGGTGTCTGATTTTCTAATGAAGCAAATCACAACTTAAAGCTGTAGTCAAGAGATACACTTAATGCAAAGTAATTGAGAAAGGAAAAAAAGAAGCTGGGTAAAAATGAAAACACTAGTAGAAAGAAAGCAGGTGTTGCTATTTTTAACAATAGGCAAAGTAGGACTCAAGCCAGTAAGCATTATATGAGGAAAAATAAAAAACAATATTTTATAATGCTCAAGGCCATAATTCACCTCAACTGTAATTACCTTACTGGCTAAATGCAGTGAACTTAGAAATTAATAAGAAAATAAACAAATAGGCACTTCTACATAGACAACAAAATTATGTATAAACAAGTCTTGTGTCAAATGGGAAATAAACAAAATTGCAGAATTTCTAAAATTATTAAAAGGTAACCAGTACATCAGAATTTATGGGATATAGCTAAAGTGAAGTTTAGAAGGAAAATTATACCATTATTGTAGTACATATATTTCCAGAAATGAAAATGAACAAATTAGATACAGAACTCAAAATACTAGAGAAGAGCCAGTTGAACCACAATGAAGTGAGAAGATGCCGAGTTCTGCTTAAGCTTGGGTGCAGTTTAAGTAGCAGGAAAAATATCTCTCTGTTGGAGATATGGTAGGATCTGTAGTGCGGGCATGGGGTGCATATGTTAGGCCACATTCTCCTTTTCCTTTATAGATAGTGATGTACTGTGATTTTCTATATTTTCTGTAGTCAATTGTACAACATCCAGAATTTTGTTTAAAAAACTGTTCATTTAAGACAAAAGCTTAAAATGTAAAATTCATTAGCTCAAAGTTATACACTGTATTGTTTTCAAGAGTTGGTACCTCAAATGTAGTTGTGTGATTTTATGATTTCTAAGGTTCTTTGATTCCTTTCTTTTTACTTGAGCAGACTTAAATCATCTTGGCTATTTTATTGATCTTTTCTAAGAACACTTCTGTCTCTGTTGTTCAAATCCTCTTATAGTGCTGACATATTTTATACTTTCTCAATTACTTCTCAACTTTTTCTTTTTATGTTGTGAAAATTACATATAGAGAAGTGAAGGAAAAACACATATAAATGTACTTACACTGTAACAAGATACTAATTAGAACCTTCTCAGCAGCCAGAATTTCCTATACATTCCTCAGGAACTCAGCCTCTTCCTCCCTCCAGAGGCAACCACTTCTCTGACTTTTGTGATAGTAATTTCCTTGCTTGTGTCTATGTATCTGGAAAATATTGTTTAGTTTTTCCTGACTTTGGTATTTTGAAGTTTGGGATGGAGTCACACTGAATGTCTTCTTTTTATTCTTACTTTCCTCAACAATGTGTGTAGACTGTGTCCATTCTGGGCATGTAGCTGTTCTTGGTGCGTTTCTGAGAGTATGCGCTCTTCTACTGTAAAAATTCCAAGTTATTTGTTCTCTTATTGATGGACATTCGGACTAGTTCACTTTTTTGGTACTAAATATAGTACAGCTGTGCACATTGTTGCACTTTTTTCCTGGTGTGGGCGGTAGTGCATGAGTCTTTCTAGGGTATACCTAAGAGGAAGCTGGGCATTGTTTATATTTGGATTTACTAAATAACACAAAATTGTTTTTCAATTACACCCCAATAGGGTTGGGCCCTGTATCTTGGTTTCTGTCTCCCTTAAACCTGGGGCCCCCCCAAACTGTCAAACTTGTTAGGATAAAAGTAATGTCAGAGCTCTGGGGCTTGGCTTACTCTGTGAATTCTTTTTCCTTAGATTTCGCATTCATGTTTGCTTACAGTGTGGATAACCTTTTCACATATTTACAGGTATTAAAGTTATACATTACTTTTAGTTGTTTTCAGTGGAAGTATTGGGCCCAAAAACTTAGTTTGTGATACTAGAAATGTGAGCCTCTGCTTTTTGAAAGTATTAATTACTTCTTTATATTTACTTGAGATTTTTTGGTTATTTTTCTAACTTCTTGAATTGAATACTTAATTTGCTTTGTCTTTCTTATTTTCTGAGAGTGCATTCAAAGCTCCAGATTTTCCTTTGAGGACAGCTTTGCCCGTGCCCAAGGGTTTTGATATGGAATACTCTCATTATTAAGCATTTTTAATTTCAGTTTTTATTTTCTCTTGCCCTCATAAGTTATTTAGAGGTTCTGTCCCACATTTTTGAGTAGGTTGACATTTTGGGGCCAGCCTTTGGTTCTTCAATTCTAGTTTTATTGCTGTGGGTTCAGAAAAGCACAGTGGTTTTTGTGCTTTCTACTGTTGTGCAATCTCCGGAGTTTTCTCTATGCCCTAAAAGAAGGGCATGTTTTTAAATAAATATTTCACAAGTGTTTGAATAACACATAGATTCTCCATTTGTTGTGGATAAAGTTCTCTTTATACCTTTCCATGGAACTCAAGTTGATTTTTTAAAGGATGATTTTAATCATCCTTCTCCTATTCATTTTTCACTTTGTAATTTTTAAGAGTACCTTACAATCTCAGTCCATGCTGTGTACATTTCTTCTACTCTTCTTGCTTTTAAAAATATGTTATATTTTAAATGTTTATATATCCTAATATAAAACAATATATATTGTTTTCTATATTTAATGTTATATTATTCAGTATATGAGTTCAGGCCATTAGAACTGTATTTTTATGTAAAATATAATTTCTTACCTTAAATGTCCTTTCTGCCTTGATTATTTTGTCTAATATTAAGCTCTAGTTCCCTAAATGTGATAAGACACACTTTCATAATTTGTTTTCCTCTACCTTCTAGTCTTTTTTGGTATAGTCTACAAGAATTTTATTATTTGCATAACACCTTTTTAAAAATCATATGAACTACGGTTATGTTATAAAAATAATAAGTTAGCTGGGGATTTAGCTCAGTGGTGCTGCACCTGCCTCACAACCGCAAGGTCCTGAGTTCAATCCCCGGTACTGGAATAAATAAATAGATAAATTAATTAATTAATTAATTAATTGAGGCATTTTAAAAGTTGTATTTTGGGAGTTACTTTCTCATCATTTCTTACATACATCACCTTTTTTTCTTTATTAGATTTATTTTTCAAATTTGCCAGTATTAGTGTTATAGAAAGTTGGTAAACTTTCTGAGTCACTGAATGTATATAAATATTATTATTTTTCCTTTACATGTGACTGATATGAACGCTAGGAATGAAATTCTAGGAATAGGTTTTTTTTTTCCTCTGATCCCTGAAACATTTCTCCATTATTTTGTAGGGCTTGTTTTGCAGCTGAGACAGCAGAGGCCAATCTGATTTTGTTCCCTATAGGTAATCTGCCCTTTTCTCCCTGGACACTTTTAGGGTGAATCTAACAATGAGTCATTTTTTATTCTTCTTATACATACCTTGATAAACCCTTTCAATAGGAAAAAACAAAACAAAAAATCAAACTCAAGACATTTTTCAACACAAGGAGAAGAACTTCATTAATTCTTTATCTTTTCCCTTCCATTATGTTGTTTCATCTGGAAACTCTGTTAGATGGAAGATAGAACTTCTGAATTGGTCCTTATTATCTTTTAAATTTTCTTTCACACTTTTTGCCTGTGTCCTTTTAGACTGAATTTTGGAAAACATTTTCAACTGTCTAAATTCAATATTTGGCTTTGTCTTTTTATTGAATTTTTCATCCCGACAATGGTAGTTTTATATTCATAAATTTTATTAGAACCTATCTAAAATTAACTTATAGGTATTCTATCATATTTTCTGAGCTCATTAATTTCACTTATTTTAGCATTTTCTGTTACTTCCATTATTACTTTTCCCTCACCCCTCTGCGAGTGGTAGTTCATAGTGCTTTTCTCTAATGTCTGAAGAGTCTCAATTACCCATCTCAGAGATGAGACTGTAAGCCAAATAGTATGGATGACTGCATGTGCTGCCTTGGCAGAGTGCACATTCTGATGTAAGAAGCCCTGGTGCTAGAGTTATGCAGGGCTGAGGTGGAGAACCTTCCTTTAGGGAATGGGAGCAGCTTGGGGCCCTGGGAAACTTCATTGATGGCAGAGCATTCATAATTCTCTGAGGCAATTTCTAACCTTGCTGGCTTTCTCTTCATCAGAAAGCCCACTTAGGAGAGTCACATTGCCTACTCTTATAATTCTGAGGATGGTGGGCTCTGTGGGACAGCTCCACATGCTGGGCTTTGGACTAGGTCTGCTATGGCCTGAGTCTCAGCTGGGCTGGCACCACTCATGTGTCCAGCACATGGCAAGGCTGGGGTCAGAATGCCTAGGATTCTCTCTCTGCAGTCTCAGAGCCTCTTCCTCTCTAGATGGCTTCTCCACCTGTGGCCCCTTTAGGTGATTTCTTCGGCAGGATAGCTGAACTTCTTCCTGCTTTCTAGTACTTGGTATGGTCACAGGCCACCCCAAGTGGATGAGGGAGGTGCCTATACAAGGAAGAGAACAGAGGAGGATAGAGATCCCTGGGGCCAACTTTGGAGATCAACCTTTAAATCATTTCTGGGTTGACCATTTATAAGCTGATTTTTTAACTCTTTTGGTAGTGGGATATTTGAAGTTCAAAGGAAACTTATTTTTATAAAGCCCCCCCCCTTTATATGTTCAGAATTGCTTGTACTTTAGCTTATTGGAATTTACCACTGATCACTTTCTATGTGGTCTCTGCTGTTTCAGAATTTCCTTTTTGTTTGGACCTATTGACACTATTCCTCTGCTCTTTCAATGGTGTAATGAATTTTAAAATATATTTATTTGGTTATTTCAATAGTATTTGGAGAGGATGCACCATATTAAGTCAATGTCAGCCAGTCATAGCAAACAGAATCCTGTTTTCTAATTTTAAATAAGGAGCATCCATTCATTTAACAAATCAGAAATACAAACTAAAATTTGAAAAGATGAGTTCCATTATTCTTTGTGTCATTTTATTATTTTCTCTTTTAAAGGAAAGCAATTAGTTTTTAAATTCTCATGTATTTTTGCTTTATCTTTCTTTATGTGCTTTATTCTTTCCTAAATTCCATCTGTAAATTAGATTATTTAATTTTTTTATTGCTTTCTGATTCCTCCCATTTTCAACTTTCCATTAACTCTTAGATTTTCTCCTTTGATTTGATGACAGAGGTAATGAACATCCATGAAATGTGTATCAAGGTTTTTAAAAGTTAGATTGGGTTATTTGCCTCCTTAATGGTGTGTGTGTATGTGTGTGTGTGTGTGTGTGTGTGTGTGTGTATGTGTTGGAGGCTTTTAAGATAAAAGCCTGAAGCATGAAACTGACAGTATGGTAGATTTTATCATACTTTCAAAATAATTATTTATTCATGTATAAGATAAATGGATTAATTTTTACAGAACAGCAAAATGATATGTTTTATTCTTGTGAGCCAAGTTGGTGTGGAATTCTAGCTCTTTTTGCAAAGATGGCTTTACCAAAGCTCAGCTTAGCAAAACGTGCCTGGAAATATATCTTTATCAGAGAATCTTGGGAAGGCACAGTCATCTTTAGATAATGATGTCAAAGTGTTAGAAGTGTGTTTAGATCGATGCTTCTGTGTCTGGGCTGGAGAAAATCCCAGAACCCTGCAGATGAGTGCTGATATAAATTTATGTCACCCACTACTGCATGACAATCCTGTAGTGTGTCTCTTGTCAGCAGCTTAATGACTCTCCCGAACCACATTTGAAATGTTCTCCACTTTTCTCAAATTGTCTTTCTCTTATTGACTAATAAAATCCCCTTGTATTAAGAATATTAATCTTTGATCATCTTATTTGCAATCTTTTCCATATTTATTTGCCTCTTATTTCCAAAGATATTTTAAATCATATTAATTCATATTTACTTTGTGATGGTTTCATTATTTTGGTTTTTTCACATTTATTCTTTCTACGAATTCATTGGGAGTGAAAAAGACAGATTTCATTCCCTGCAATGGAATTTATAGCCTAAAGATATAAAAAATAAAGTCTTAACTTTTAAAATTTTACATACTTATTTCTTATTTACTTACTGAGTTGTCTTTATCCATCTAAGATTTATTTTGTTATGTCACATGCCAATAACCTATGTCAGGTTTTATTTAACAGATGGGCACTTTTCCTAGCACTATTTATTAGATGGGGCTATTTGTACACACATTCCTTTCCTGTGGCTTGTGATTCTCGCCTTAAAATGGAAAACTCATTAGTTAAATGAGACTTTTTGACAGGGAAAGTTTCCCCTTATTGTTCTTTTGTCCTTCAACAATTTCTTAGCTGTTCTTTGCTATTTATTTTTATATACATTTTAAAATGACTCTGTCAAGTGTCATAATAATTTCCAGTGGGATTGTGACTGCATTTACATTAGGCTTTTAAATTAATTGGGAAAACTATTTTATTGCATTCAGCCTTCCCATCAATGACTATGCCATCTTTCTATAAAAATGTTAATGCCACTCAGGAAATATTTGTGGTTTTCCTGTTGCAAATTTAGTATGATTCTTGTTATGATTTGTCCTTCTATTTTATATTCTCATTTGTTATTGTGAAAGAAATTTTCTCCCATTAAATCTTTTAATTTAGAGTTAGAATTTTTTATGTTTAACTTGTTTTGACTACTTAGTACTCATATTAATTCTAAGAGTTTCTATGTATGTGGTAGTATTACTTCCAAGGAATGACTTTGTCATTTATAATCATTCTTTGTTATGTTTCATATGTTAGTACTTTGGGAAATTCAGAATTTTAAACTGTCTTAGTGATTGTAGATACCTTTTCTTTATGCCTGAATTTAACAGGTAGCCAATATTTTTTCAGAGCTTCAGTTTTGTTATCTAAAAAATGATGATTTTTATTGTCTATCTGATCACATAGTAAAGAAGCTGAGATAATGAAATAAATGTTAAAAACACTGTCAAAATGTAAGTCAATCACATTAGTTGTTAAGATGGACTAAACTCGATCCCTGGTACCAAAAAAAAAAAAAAACAAAGATGGAGTAAACTAATTTTAACAATAGAAGGATCAGGAAATAATCATTTCCCCAAGAACTACCCCTTTCTCATTTTCATGGATAAGCTAAAGATTAATGCTAACTCCTGACATGAAGCTCTTTCCTTCTCTGTTAACCATTCACCAGTGGAATGATTTTTACACAGACATAGAAAATCAATTCAGGAGCCATAAATGCTTATGGTTATTCAAACATACTCTCTGGTCTTACTCTCTCAATTTAGATTCACCTTTGATTCCAAGCCCGATCATCTTTATAGGTAACAACAAGAGGAGTTACTTATTGTCTCCTCTGGTGTTCAGTTTTCTGCAGAACAGTTTCTGTCTTTGACTTAAGGCTGAGAAATCATCCTTGAGCAGAAGTGACTCCACTGCCCTCATCCCTTTCAGTGCTACTGAAGCCTGGAAGGAGATGATCTGTGCATGTAGCTTACCCTCCTGTGTAACCTCACTGTGATGGAGGCACCATGAACTGGGTAGAAGGGCACCGTGCCCTGCCAGGGCCACCATACTAGAGGGGGCTGGGGTGGTCAGGACTTCCCCTTGCTCTTTCTGCAGGCAACTGAACTGACTTCTGCAGAATTGCCCCCAACTCCAATATGGTGAGACTTCTTAGGTACTTGTTAAATTTCTTTGCTCTTCTTAGTGAGATTTTTCAGCAACTCAACATATTTGTTCTTGAGCAATTTAGACACCAGCCCATGTTTGTAAAGGAAATATTTCCAGGAAGAGTCTCTGGAGAGGCATCTAGTGTGTGACCATTTCATGATGGAATGGGGAGGTGGCCATCAAGGCCTCATGCATTTACTTCCTGCCACCTGTGCAATCTCACTTGATGCCACTTTCCATGTGGGTGAGTGGGTCGCTCCTCTGCTTAAAAATGAGGACCGAACTCCCCTGCTTCTTGGTCGAACCAATAAAGCTAGCAACAATAAAAAGAAACAATGCATAATGTTCATTATACTGCTGTGTGGGGAGTTTGTTTAAGACTTGGGCTCTAAATGGTTTTTAATCCCAGGATGCACTGATTGTGATAATGTGAGAGAGGCAAACCAGCCATCCATTATAAAATCATTGCAAATATGAGCAGAATAAAAATGGTTAAAGGGATCTTGTTACAGATTCTGTTTATTCCATAAGGATTTGGGGAAAGCAAATAGGTAATGATTCTGTTAGGGACTTGTTCTTGAAAGATTACCTTTTATGTAGGTAAGTCAAAAGGTTAAAGAAGTAAGCAGAATTTAAATGTAGCCAGTTTGGGTAATTTTTCTATTCTTAGGCTTAACTGCCTCCTAATATAATAAAAAACAACCTGCAGAACCTGGCCCAGGGTAAAGAATCCTAGGGCTATAAAAGCTATAAAATCTTGCTAGAGCTTATCTAAAAAATACCATTTTGATTTTGGGACCCAGAAAAGTGTTTTGGATCTCAAATCATAATAAATCTCCCGAACTCGAATACTGATTTCTGCCCGCTTGTGCCTGAAATGGACAATGTTGTGGCAGGTTCGAAAACCATGATTAAGGAATTTGGGGAAAAGGTGAGAGTGATCCTGGACTTAATTTTGGCACCTTGCAGAGCTCAATGTTACCACAATTATTGGTTTTCTGAAATATGTCCCTATGCATTATTCTGATCAGATTACTTGCATTGCACAATTCTCTGGTGACCAAAGGGACAATAGCACAAAATAAATCTCTCTCTGAAATGTAATCTCCGTGTCTGTATACTGTTAAGAAGAACATCTACTGTCCCTCTGATAAGAGTTGTATGTCTTCCCTAACTGAAGTGGGTTTTGTTTTTTAATTATCCGTAATGCAAACTCACAAACAGACAAATGACTACATTGCTGATGTTTATATAAGGAATTGGGGTGTTGAAATACAGCTCGAGTTTTCACAAGCCTCACTTGATGAAATTTTAATTTCTTTTGTAAAAATGCCACAGTAGATTGGTTTGTGATCCTTAACTCAAAGCATTATCGTTTCATGTCTGTGAAGCTTCTAGAATAATTCTTTTCAAAAATCTTCCTGACGGGTGAGAGGTGGCCAAGCACATAGAAGCATTCCTTGTAATTTTTCCCCAATTTCCTTTTCAGCTCTGTGAAGACCCTCATTGAAAAGGGGTAAGTACATCTCTCTGGCCTTTGAATTTCTCCTGAGTGTTAGGGAACACCCTGAACAGGAAAACATGAAATACTTATGCCATGTGTGGAAAAGTAGCTTACCTCCTGTTCCTTGAACCATGGGACACATTCATGCTGAAAAGGAGCAAGATGGGGAAGAAGTTCTATAAAAATAGGACCAAGCTCCCAGCTGAAGCCCTTGGTGGGGCAGGATTTCCTAAGGCCCTTGCTATATAATAGCCAGAAAAAAAGCCACTGGGACATTCAAATATCAAGCCAGGAGTCCAGCTCTGACTGCCCCTTGTTTATGAGGAAATAGCCCATCTTGAAGTCATGTTTTCCTCTCTTTCTAGAAATCGTATTGTCAGAATGTTGCCAAACCTCCTGATTTGGGTGTGTACCTCTTGGAACACACTCATATCCTGGGGAAGTATCCAGGAAATGTTTATTCTTTATTTCAAAATTAGCTTTTTTGAAAAAAATTATAGAAGAAAGACATGCTCATTATGAAAGAAAGCAAAGAATACAAAATATGTTAGATTGAAAGTGCCTTGTGCCCACCCTCCATGCAGCCCGTTTCCCAGTGGCTGCTGCTCCTGTCCCAGAGGTTGTCCAGGCTGCTTTCAGCTACACTCTGTGACACACACACTAGAGGAGCAGCTTTGACACAACAGCCTGTTCCTTGCTTTTCTGCCTAACATTTCTAGGGCATTATTTTCATTTCTATACATTAACTTGGCCTGCTAAAAATGAATCCTACTTCCTATTCCAGAAACCAATTTATTTAACTTGTGCTCCTTGGATAGACATTGAAGTTGTTTTTAGCTTTTTATTATCACAAACAAAAGGAAGGCAAGAAAAGGCGAATGCTTCAGAGCATGAGCTCAGATGCAAAAGAGTAAGCTTTGTCACTCACCAGTGACACAACTCATGCCCCTTGAAACAGCGTGCTCATCTGTGACATTGCAATGAAAAAGCCTATGCCATGTGGTGGCTGAGAATTAAGCATGAAGAGCATCATCAGGACTTTGTGTACAGAAAGTGTTTTCTATGTTATTTGTGTGTGTGTGTGTGTGTGTGTGTGTGTGTGTTAGTGGGAATTGAACCTAAGGCCTTTGCACCGAGCTACATCCTCATCCTCAACTCTTTTTAAATTTTGGGGGTAGATTTTTAGGTTTAAGCCAAAGGGGGACTTGAACTTGCAATTCTCCTGCCTCAGTCTCCTAAGTAGTTGGAATTACAGGCGAGCACCACTGCATTTGGCTTGGTGTTTCATGTTTTTAAAGAGATAGACTATGTTCTGTATTTTATTAGTTTGTGTTGTATCTCTGTTATACCCTTATTCCCACTTGCTTTTGGTTTATTTTGTGGTTACCATTCAACTTCCTGAGTAGGCAATTTAGTTTACTAATAAAAAATGTTTCTTCATATGCATTCTAGGACCTACTTTTCTCTAACTATTGCTTTAGTTATATCCTATAAGATTTCATGTGTTTTTATTGCTCAGTTCTAAGTATTTTTATTTTTATAATTTATAATAAATAGCAATGGTAAGTAGTAATAAATAACTAATGATCCATTGTAAGTACAATTTCATTTGACTTTTAATTTCTCACTTCTTGCCTTATGTTTGATTTCTTGTTTTCATTTTCCTCTGCTCTGTTGGTTTGTAAACATTCTGTTATTTTAAAAATTGCCTTAAAGTTTTTAACATATGTATCTCTGTACTCCTGCAGAAAAATACAAGAACTTAAACCTAGATTAGTTCTTTTTATACTGAGTGGCTGCTTTGGTTAGTACTCTTAAAAATTAATGATGTCAGGAGGCTTACTTTGGTTTTTATTTTCTTGATTATGTCTCCAAATATCACCTTTATTATGATGGCTTTGACTTGGGGTCTGAGTGCGTGTGCATGTATGTGTGTATCCATGAGCAATATTTGCAGTTTAGGGATGAATTCAGCCTATTAAAGCTTTTTGTTAAAAACACAAAAGGATTTAAAATTTTATAAACTTTCTTTTTGACATTATCACATTTTTCTCTTTAATTTGTGGATGTATGGAGTGATATTAGTAGATTTTTTTTGTGTTGAATCACCTGTATCTATCTATTCTTTATTCATGGATGCAAAACATATTTGCATCAACCATGTGCTATTCTGAGTAATAGTGACAAGAAAGGAAAATGTCTGCCTTTGCCAAACTGAGGATCTTATGTGTAAATGACGCTGAGAAATTGTGAATAAATAAGTCACTGGCCAACTCCTGGAGGTGAGTGGTATTGTGGAAGAAATACAGAGGGGATGGTAAGAGAGACTTCGGAGATTTGATGGAAACAGCAGACCTTGGGCTTAAAGTTTGTAGTCTTCTTCTACTGTAGTCTGCTTTGAGTCTTCCTCGTGAAGCTCTTTTTTTGGCATGTTTTAAACTTTTAAACTTTTGGGGGAACTTGTGAAAGATGTCTTTGATAACTAGAAGTGGTTAAATTTTAATTTACCTTAGAGTATTTTAATAGATAAATTTATTCAATTTATATGTATTATTATCTATAAGATGGTGATCAAGGTTGTATCTATTCTTTATTCTTCCTTATATAGTTTTTTTTGATACAAGCATAACTTTATTAAAGCAAAGAAATGAACATAAATTTAAAGGATTCCACCTCTATTATCTCTCCTAACTTATATCTTCATTGAGAAATTGTGCAAGGCTAAATTTACTTTTTCCTAGTGCTGCTGTTTTGGCTTGTCTTGGTAATCTCATCTTCATTTCTGATTCTGGTTCTGGAACCTCATGGTCACTTTCAGAGTCAGCCTCCGTGGTCTGACGTCTCCTGTTTGTCCTAGATGACGCAGTCACTTTTCTCCATCCTCTGTTAGTCTTTTGCTGAATGGATTTTGATCCCTGGGTTGCTTTTACATCTCTAAGAGGAGTCATATATACTTCTTTATTATTTTCATCTTCATTTTGAAAAACAGTTGCAGTCGTGCTGGCATCCTGTGCTGCTATGGACTGGTCACCAACTTCTTTATTTCCTTTTTTTAACTGAATCTTGACTTTTTCCAAAGCTCTCAGACATGTCCTGTCTTTTACTTGCTCTAGAATCTTATTCAGTCAAACCAGAAGATCTTTTGCAAGATTGCTGCTGAGTTATAAAGAACTCAAAGCTATTGTATAGACTCGAATTTCTGGTGAGCATGGACTTGTTAAGATCTCATTGCAAATTTTTATAGCCAAGTTGTCATGCACTGATAAGGTCTGATAATCTTGGGAATTCTTGGCCTGAGGATTTAATCCACTTGGTCTTGCTAGATCTACAAGCAATTCAGCAACATTTGTGATACCCACTTTAGCTAAAGGAGATGATGCAGGAGCATTGGCTAATGTTTGCAGGGTTGGAAGAAAAGCTCCTTCAAAGCACTCCTGATTCGTCCTGCTTATATAAGCAAACATGGGGAAGAGCACACCAAGGCAAGGCCGAAGTCCAACATCCTCTTCAGTCACAGGATTGTACCATAATAAAATAAGACGAGAAAGAATCCTGCTACTGTCCAAAAGCCCAGAGAACATCAGCTTGGCTAGTCCTTCTGCAGCTCCTGTCCTGAGTTCAGACACCTTAAATATTAAAATAAAACCATTAAACTTTGACAAGAAAGCACAAGGATAAATCTTCGTGTCTTGGATTTGGCAATGCATCCTTGATGTAATATTGAGAGCACAACAACAGAGTGCTGGGAGCGCTGCGCTGCAGATCACTACTCCCCGGCCTAGTGCCTCCTTCCGCAGATGAGGCCTTTCTTATATAGTTTTAAAATTGCAAAGTGTGAATTTTTGTTATTGTTTTCTGTATTTTGTTCACATAATCTGAGAAGGAGGGCACTTTTTTAACATTTGGAAGAAATAAAGTTCATTATAGTAATTCTAGTAGTCACTTTTATAACTGTAAAAATTGCTTATATTTCTATGTCTTTTTTGATCAACTCCAAGTAGTACTGATTCACCCTAGCCTGTGAAAGGTGGGGAAATACTTGGCCTTCTACTACTATCCTCCATGTCTCCAGATTGTTATAATGTAGTTATAATTTTAATACTGGTGATTTAAAAGCCCAATATGTACTTACTGCCTCATCCTCATGACTTTTTTTTCCACCTTGATTCTTTTTTATAATGGACTGTTCACCTAGCCACTGTACATTTGCCCCATCCCTAATTTCTTTGTTTCTCTATAAGGAATTTCCTTTACTTTCCCCAGGAAGGGCTCACACAGGCCATATTTGAGGGTGCACTTTCTGCTCACTCTATGTGCAATGAAATTGATTGGTATAAAATCCTGGAGTACCTTCCTCTCCCCAAAGTGTTTCTCAAAATGTAACTTTTTGGACCCTCTGCCTCAGAACCATCAAACAGTCACCCACTCCTCCTGGTGAATTGAGTCTTCCCTGTGGGCCCAGGGACTCTGCCCTCATAAGGAAGCTTCCTATGCTGCTCCTTTGGCACTAAAGTGTAAGTATGGGTACAGGCTGGGTTGTCCTTGGGGCTCCTGGCTCCAAACAGTGTGTGTGGATCTCTAGCCAACTAGAATGTTCCCTTTGTTAGTTGATTTCCTTTTTCTACTTTGTGTCCATAAGATTTTTTGAATTCTTGAAATGCAGTTACTTCCTGTGGATATATTTTGCTATTGACAGTCCTGGGTTTGGGAAGCAGGTCTTCTCTTTCCTCAGGAAAATGTTTCCATCGGATCTTTGAATGACTTTACTTTCTGTGTCTTATCTCCTGCTACTTGTAGTCTCCCTCTTTTGTTCCTTCTCTGATTCTTTTTTTTTTTTTCATTGCGTTAATGTATTGGAGCTTTTTTCATTTCCTTGCTTTGTGCCTGTCTTTCATCTACCATAATCCAAGATTTGTAGGAGCAGGTGGCTTTCTTACTTCTGATGTCCAGGATCCAAGGACTGTGTCTGCCCAGAGTCAGAAGCCAATTATTCAAAGGGTTTTAGACTGAATGAGTGAATGACTAAGTGAATGAGTGAAATGACCACACCTATGCTGGAAGCAGCTGAACCTCAACTGAAAACACTGTATCATTCTCTTCTATCTGTCACCTTCTCCTTAAGACCCTTCATTTCTCCAGCTCATGTTGTAGAATTTTCCATAGCCTTGTTCTGTATCTTCTTGAATTTTTGTCACTATGGGTTCAAATTCTTGGTGCTTTAATTTGGTCTTCACTTCTCTAAAGGTTTGTTATTATCTTAAATTTTAGCCTCTCCTGTTATTCTTTATCTTTTCTTAGAATGTTCTCCCTTTTGTCTCTGATAATTCTTCTGTAATTTTTTTTTACCATATTCCAGTTCCTTTTAAATTTACTGAGAATAGAAAGAAGCACTTGTTATAACTTTTTCCCTGCTTTTTGAAACAATTCTTCAAATGTGTGCTCCGTAGTTTTTCAAATGTATGTAACTGTGCTAGTCTTTTCCCTGATAATGTCTTAATTTTCACTTGGGTCACATCTTTTTGTGTGTGTGATATTGGGCTTTCAATCCAGGGTCTCACACATGCTAGGAAAGTGCCCTGCCACTAAGCTGTGCCCTCAGCCCTTTCTGAATTTTATTTTGAGACAGGCTCTTGCTAAATTGCCCAGGCTCCCGTGAACTTGTGATCTTTCTGCCTCAGCTTCCAGAGTATCTGGAATAATAGATGTGGTCTGCTCTGCCTTGCTGGGTCACATCTTTGTAAAACTTTTTTTTGGAGAGTATGACTTATCTGTGATTGGGACCAATTTATTTAAAAATTTATTTAAAAATGACATGAATCAGGCCAAAAAGTGTAACCAAGATGCTCTCACCTGGGTTTCATGTACATTCTGCATAATCCTCTTATATAGGAGCTGGGTTTTCTTACCTGTCACTGTTCCTTACTTTGACAGGATCTTGAAACCACTAACAAGAAAGCTCACATACTTTTCATATTGTGATTTTTGAGGTTTAATTACTTTTGGTTCCTCTCCCTCTATGGTCGATAGTGGTAAAGCTGAGTGTAGCTTCTGTCCTTTATTTCTCTCAGTTCCAGGCTCTTTTTCCAAGTATATTGTGCTTCCTATAACATCCATCACCAGCTTTGCCGTCTTCTCATTTTCTTTCTTCTCAATTTACTCAAGACTCTGTCATTTATTATGATATTTGTCCCCTGTACTGGGTTTTAAGAGAGATGCCCTGAACCTGCTGTCCACTGCAGATGTAGATGTTTGTCTCTGCCAGAGATGCCCTCTCCCTGGTGCCCATCACAGATGTAGCATTTTTTTTTCTGTTACCAATTATCTATCATTTGAAAGTTGATTATTTGCTATCAACCCTAAATTTGAAGTTTATTTCCCCACATCTAGCTTTCTCTTGTGGGTTTCTGAAAAGGAAGCCCAACTTCCTTTTATTGGGTCAACTTCAGAAAAAGTGGAGTGAAGTCCCTGTGCTGATTGGGTTAGTCAGACCCAAAGATGGAACTTTGCCTAGTTCACATGGAACTCTTTTTAGATACACTTCTCCCTGAGGGGTTCTTCTATGACTTGCTAAAATTGGAGGGAAGTTACAATGAGCACTAGTGTTTATAATGATTTGTTTTCAGTAATATTTTGATATTTCAGGATTCAGCAAATGCTGATAATTTGTAACTGCTGGAAGCAGAGAAAACCAGTAGTTAATGAATACCTACTAGGTGATTATTGCTTTACATCTGTTATCATTGAATTTAATCTTCACCATAGCTGTGTAATCTGGGTCTGATGATCTTCTAACCTCCATCAGGAACCCTGGCAGAGGATACACTCCTGCTGAGGTCTGGTTGGAAGATAGTGCTTGTCTTGACTTTCCTAGAGGTTCTGTATGCTGAGGTGGTGCCACTGCTATTTCTGTCCCTTTCTGGCAACAGCTGACCTGATATCTGCCTAAGAAAAATGAAAGGTTTTCCATCAATGTTTTAGCAACAAGATTATCCTGTGACCTTACCTATGGGCAAAGGCCAGGGGATGGCAAGGATTGAGGTGGCAATTCAAACAGGTAGTGTGCCTTCATTTGCCTATTACATAGTTGCTTAAATTGCTGGGCTGTGGAGAACACTGAGGAAGAGAAGAAGCACCTGTATGTTAAAGTTCCTCCTGGCCTTTCACATCTCCCTGTGGGTTGAATCATTAATTCTTCAGGACCGTGGACAACTCCCACAGAACCTGATTCCTGTGGCCTGTACAGCACACAGAGAAAGTGCTGCATATCCTGGTGCTCAGTATCTGTGGGTTAAATGAATTACTGAATCAGTGATATGGAGTCTGAGGGCGTTTGAATTCACAATACACCCTTTAAAGACTCATCTACTCTTTTATAATTCTGCCACCCTTAAATCTATCGTTAGAGATTCATTCCTTTTGCTTAGAACTTCTTTGTAAGTATCCACATTGATGGAGCCCAGAGAAGTAATAGCTAAACTTTACTTTGCTATCTGATTCTTATGTTAGACTTTCCCCCATGAGACTAGCTTCTGCATCCTAATCCTTACAAACTGTAGACATATTACAAGTCATGTGAAAGAAAAGTAAGTTTGCAGACAGAATTAAAGTTACTACTCAGCTGACCTTACAATAGGAAAAGTATCCTGGGTCATCCTGGTGGGTACAATGTCTTCACAAGGTCTTTAAAGGGAGAAGAGAAGGCAGAAGAGGAATCAGGGAGAAGTGATATGGGAGGATTCAGCTCTCTGTTGCAGGGATTAAAGGCCCAAGATGGGGCAATGATCCAGGGAGAGCTGGGGGGAAAGTCAAGGAAGTACTTTTGTCCTATAGTTCTGAGAAGAAGCCAGCTCTCGGTGTCAGTTCACTGTGACATACATCACACTTTTAACCTATAGAACCGTGAAATATTAGATTTGCATTGCTTTAGGCCACCATTTGTGAATTTATTACAGCAACAGCAGGAAACCAATGTGTAAGTGAAGTCACAGCTGGAAGAAGCTGGGGTTGCAGTTGGCATGCCTGTCCCTCCTTTACCATCTGGAACAAACCTTGGTGGGTGTCTTCCTGTGCTGGCCTGAGTGTGAAGGAATTGTTTTGGCTTTATCTAGGTTCCAGAAGGCTTGTCTGTTGGCCATATCAGCCATCCTGTCTATAGGAAGGGAGGACAGAAGGGGGAGCATATGAGTTTTGTGTGGTCTTGATAGGAAAACCACCAGTCCTGATTGAGTGAATGGAGAAGCAGAAACAGTTGGGCTCATCCGTGACCATTTAGTCTCCAATAAAATCACCAAAGAACTGTTTGGGTGAGTTTGACAAAGTAGCAATTGGATAAGGATTCAGAAAATTCCTCGTTTAGTCCTTCATTTGAGATTCTACTGGCATTTGAAAATGTCCTCTGAACATGGAACACACTTATTTAAATTCCTAACACAGCTGCTGAAGTGTATTAGCATTTTTGTTTTGGCTTCAAAGTTCTTTCTTGATCAGCTAATAGTGATGGCAGCTCAGTTAGAGGAAAGAGCATGAGCCTGCACACATGCATATGCATGCACACATGCAAATCTACACATATGCAGGAAGACAAGGACACACATGGGCTTTTATACATGCACACACAAATGCATGTGCGTATATATACAAAGGACATATGCATGCATATATGCTCACCCACATGCACAAATGCACTACACAGATGCATGTGCACAAGGACATATGCATGCACACATACACATTTATCCTCATACACATGCACAATACAGGCACACACCCATATACATGTGCACACATTCCTAGTTCTAACAGTTTCTCAACATTCCATTCAGCAACACTTGGTCTCAATGGATGTTCTTATCAGTAGGTTTGTCTGTGCTCTGTAATTTAGTAGACTCAAAGTGACTAATTTCAAATATTAAAAGCAAATTTGGACTTTTAAAAGTTCTCACTGTGTCTTAGTTTTCTTGTTGCTGGGACAGAATTCCTGACACACAAATTTAAAGAAGGAAAAGTTAATTTGAGCTCACAGCATGTAGAGGTTTTAATCTATAGTCATCTGGCTCCAAGGCAGGGTGGCATGGGAGAGGGACATCACACAGGAGAAATAGTTAATGGTGTGGGAGGCAGAAGGAAGCATTCAGCAAAGCAACTGTAGCAGCAAGCTTGTCTTCTTTCTGTCCCTTTATATTCCATCCCTGCTACAAGCCTATTGATTGGTGCCACCCATACCCAAGGTGGGGCTCCTATTATCCACACCCTTAATCCCAATATTACACCCATAATCCACATTCATACACTAATCCAGCCACCTTCAAAACTCCCTCCCTGTGAGTGCATGAGACTTTGGGGGGAGTGCATCTAGATAAAAGCCACAACACTGTGTGCCAGGCACAGTGCTCATTAAGTTAACTAGGTTGTCTCATTTAATTCCTAAAGTTGTTTAAAATAGGCACTGTTGCTATACCCACTTTAATAATGAGAAAATAGGCTGAGTGTAGTGAGGTTTGCAGCTTGTATGTTGCAAGTTGTCCACTGAGGTGTAAGTGACTCCAGCTTGCACTCAAAATGGTTCCATGCTTCTAATGGCAGAAAACAGGCTTGCATCCTTCCTCTGCAGTTTACTAAATGTTCAACCACAGGCAAGTTGCTGGTTTGCTGTGTCCTAGTTTCCTCATGGAAAATGGGTATGGTAATAGTACCTACCTTACAGAGTTGCTTGTGTATTAAATAAGAATAGAAGTAAAGTAACTGGGTAAGTGCCTGGCACCTCAGACATCCTCACAAACTGTTAGCTACTGTTATTACTGTAAGGCCAACTTTTTCTGTAAATTGTCATGTCAAGTGTGGACACTATCATTTCACTCAGTGACTTGAGCTGAGGGTGCCAATGAACTGTTTGTAAAAGTTGGACAAAGTTTGTTCACATCAGTTTTTGTTTCAAATAAAATAAGAAAGAAAATTAAACCAATGAATAAATGTATGTTATAAATAGCGCTTTTTCATTACTTAACATGGCCTTTATAAAGATCTCAAAAAATTCAGTGGGGCAGTAATTTCTGTATTTTTGTTAAAATTTGAGAACCTGGAGCTCAGAGAGCTAAAGGAACTTGATTAAGTTTATAAAACTACTGAGCAGGAGGGGCAGTTGTTCTGGTTGTAGATAGAATGATAACTACTTCCATCTATGCATCCATGCATCCATGCATTCATCCATCCATCCATCCATCCATCTATCTACTATCACTCAGAAGATTTTAAAAGTAAATGTGGAAATGAACATAGTTATTGAATCTTGGCTCACTGAATTCTTTCTTATAAAGTTATGATGACTTGATTAGGTTTTCTTCTCCCAGGATCGCCTTTTCTTCTTTAATTTATCTGTGACCCTGGCCAGTTCTGGATATTATTGTTGAAGTTACTCAGGGAGAATATCTATATTAATATAAAATATGAGACTTAAGTGCTTACTATTGATGGCATAAAATTAATTTTATCATGGAAAAGTTTAAAAATATTCTATTAGCCATTGTACATTGTAATACAGTTTTAAAACGTATATCTGAGTGATGATGTTTTGTCAATTGTGTCTCAGGATGTGGCTGCAGTAGAGTCCACCTTTTGAAGGTGCTGTGGTTGCATCACCCTGTACTTTGACAGCCTGGTGCAGAGTGGATGATTTGGTGTAAACAGGCAATCCCCAGATGGATGCAGGGCTACACATGGGAGTGTGCCAAGATATGAGCTATCAGTTGTGGTGAGAGGAAGCCACTGATTACAGATAACTCCCACTTCATGCTGACACCTCTTGGCCTTTGCTTGAGAAAGTCCTCATTCTATTTGAGTTTCAAGAGTTTTCCAGATGAAATCTCCAAACTGGGAGATTGTGTGCATGATTACAGCTGGTTTTCAAATTAGCATATCTTGCAGACATAGTGGCTCATTAGAACAACATGTATTTATCCCTAGAAGGCGAGCTAAGCTGACATCAGTATTCCACTTGCAGGAGAGAAGGTGGTAAGTGGAAAGCTGAAGCCAGGCTCTTGGCTCCTTCGGCCAAGTATGATTCTTTCCTCTGTTCAGCTGACCTGGCTGTGAACTCCTCTGAAGAACTAATTGAAAATATTTTGAACATTACAAAGACACACTCAAAAGACTTGATAAAAGGATTCCTGACTGTTTCCCCACCCAGATGGGAGTGCTGAGTGGATAAAGAAGATACTCTCCTGGCCTTGTGGACTTGGCCACATTGTTCATTCAGAAGGACACATCCCAGAAATGATTCCTGCAATCTGAAGTCACTTATATCATTTTGTTTAAGAATTAGTTCTCAGTGCCCAGCATTACCCAGACAAGATGGTTTAATATTTCTGAGAATGGCAAAATATGAATTGATTTTCTTGATATTTACTAATATCCAAAATAAAACCTGGAACCACCCAGATGGCAGAAATACATCTTCATGCAATGGTTCTCAAGGCAGGGTCTTCAGTCCAGCAGCTTCAGCCACATCTGAGAATTTCTTAAAAATGCAAAAATCTCATATTTTACCCCAGGCCTACTGGGTGAGAAAATTTGGTGTGGGTTGGTGTTAGCCCAGGAAGACAAGAAGAATCCCAATGTGTCCTCAAATCTGAGAACCCCTGTTAAGGGAAACCACAGGAAGCTGAGCAGCTCTCAGCCTGATTGTACGGAACTCCATTTTGTTTTTCCACTGAGGAGCTTCTTTTCAACTCTTTGCTTTCAGTAGATTAATTAGATGTATCATTACTTGTATTTTGCCTTTTAAATTTTAATCTTTTAAAATATATTTAAGCTGTTTTATATTCATTATATTCTTTTACAGACACCTTCTATTGCATTGAGATAGTTAACATTTCATTAATGGTAGGAATAATAACATTAAGAAAAAATGAATATTGAAAAGGCAATTACTAGGTTATAATAGTACAGTTGGTACTACTAGCATCTTCCTCTTTTTAAGATTTTCTGTAGAGAATATACACTGCATTATCTTTGGCATTAAAACACAATATGTGTTCTAAATGTAAGAAAACCAATGGACTTCAGTGTGCCGGGTGAGTAGGTAGATGGAAGAGATCGAATGCTGATGGGAAGTGATACTCCTATTGTTTTGCCCATTTTTGTATTAATATTTGAATTACTAATGGGACCTGAGCATAGAAAATGTAATGTGTCGCTAGCTATACAGTACTGTGGCTACCCTTCAAAACTTTTCTGGAGTTGAGACATCTAAAAGCCATGTCGAAAAGAGGATTATTAAGAATTGTGTTTATTTTCAAAGGCACACACAATAGAATTCATTCTCTGTGGCAAAGAATTATGTGAGTTCTGAAAAATCCTTGGAGTCACTTCCTACATCCCCACGCCTTGGGCTGTCCCTTTGGGTGAACCTCTTCCCCACCCTCAGCCCTGGCAACTGTCAATCTGCTCTCTCTCTAATAGTTTTGCCTGGTTCAGGACATCATAGAACTGGGGCCCCACATGCTGTGACTGTTGGGCCAGCCCTTGGGAAGCACGTGGTTGTGTATGAGTAGTTTGTTTCTTTTTGTTGCTGAGTAGCATTCCATCCAATAGGTGGACCATGGTTTGTTAGGCAACAGGCACCTGTTTCCAGTTCTTTGGAAGTTATAAATAAAGCTTCTATAAATATTCAAGTACAGAGTTTTGTGTGCAAACTAAATTTTCATTTTTTGGAGGCGGATTAGAACAGGATTTGAATTGCTGGGTCACATGGTAAGTATATGTCTAACTTTATAAGAAATCACTGCTCTATTCTACAAAGTGATCATCATTTTGCATTCCCTTCAACCATGTAGGAGAGTTCCAACAATTCACAATCTTGCCATCACTTGGTATTGTGATTTTTTAAAATTTTGGCCATCCTAACAGGTGTATTGCAGTTTTAATTTGCATTTCTCTAATTGTTAATGATATGGAATATATTTTCGAGTGTTTATATGCCTTTTGTACATCCCATCCTCTTTGATGAGGTTATCTGCTCAAGTTTTTGGTAAATTTTTTTAATTGAGCTATTGGTTTTCTTACTGTTGACTTTTGAAAGTTCTTTATATATTTGGGCTAAAAGTACTTTATCAGATGTATAATTTGGAAACATTTTCTCTAAGCTCATGACTTGTCTTTGCTCTCATTCTCTCTTTTTTTGTTGTTAAATTCTTTTATTGGTACATTTTAGGTATACAACACAATTACATTTCTCAATGGGAACTGTACCTTTACATAATGCATCTTGGTTCTTATTTTTTCCCCATTCCTAGCCCTCCCTTCACCCCCTCGACCCTTCTCTATTTACAAAGACTTTGTTTCCATTTTTTTCCATTGCTCATCATTTTTTCTTTCCTTTCTTTCCTTCCCCCTGCCCCTCCCACTACCCCTACCCCTTTGGACCTTTTCTTCCTATTTTGCATTATCGATTATTCATTCTAATCATTGGTACATTTTAGGTATACAATATAATGACATTCATGATTGGAAATTTGCACCTTTACATAGTCTCACTTGGTTCTTATTTTTCACCCTTGCCCAGCCCTCCCTTCAACCCCTCCAGTCATCCCTATTTACAAAGATTTTGTTCCTATTTTTCCATTTTCTCATATTAATCCCATTCCCTTCTATCCTTTCCCCTAGCCCTCCCACTTCCTTCCCTTTTGCCCCTTTTCTTCCTATTTCACATTACCTATTATACATTTTAGTCCTTGTTTACACTTTCAGTTTCTTTTTATTTTCCATTAACTTTATTGGTGGATTTTAGGTATAAAATACAGTTACATTCATCATTGGGACCTTGTACCATTACATGAGTCTCTTGGTTCTTATTTTTTTTCCCCTTCCCTTGCCCACCCTTCCCTATTTGCAAAGACCTTGTTTCCATTTTTTTTCTTCTCATATTTTTTTCTTTCCCTTTGTTCCCTTCCCCTACCCCTCCCAATTCCCCTGCTCTTTTAGGCCTTTTCTTCCTGTTACACAATATCAGTTATACACTTTTAAAATTACAATATTAAGATCTAGGAGACATTACCACAGATTTTACAGAATTTAAAAGGATATAGAAAGCATATTACAAAAATCTTTTTTGAAATAAATTTGACAACTTCTAAGAAGTAACTTAGAAGACAAATTAATGAAACTAACTCTAGAGGAAATATAAAATTTGAATAGCACCTATTAAAGAAAGTATATTCCTAGCTTGAACACCTACCTATATGACAACAGCAGGCTCATAAACATTTTAACTGATAAATTATGCCAAACATTTA
Organism: Heterocephalus glaber; assembly: GCF_053883595.1. NCBI lineage: Eukaryota > Metazoa > Chordata > Mammalia > Rodentia > Bathyergidae > Heterocephalus > Heterocephalus glaber. The sequence continues at coordinate 55,774,894 of NW_028258320.1, forward strand.
AAGCAGAAAAAAGAAAGAACACTTCTCCCCTCATTTTAGGAAATTAATGTTGTGCTAATCCTAAAACTGGATAAATATAATAGAAGAAAAAGGTATGAACATAGATAGAAATTTGTTTAACAAAACAAATTCTTAGAAGTCAGACCTGGCAGTATGTAGAAAGCAGTTTCACTATAGGGATGGCAGTGTTGGTTCACCATTGGATGATCCACCCCCAAAAGTAATCATTTCAACAGAGGAAAGGAGAAAGCCACATGACCCTGTCACCAGCTGGAGAAAGAGCACTGGACTAAATTCTACAGCTGTTCATGGCAAAAGCCACCAGGAGACCAGAAGTAGAACAGAACCCTCTCAACAGATCAAAGACATGTACTCCATACTTCCAACAAAAACTCCTTCTATGAATGGAGATGATACAATGCTTTCTCCCTAAAGTGGGGAACAAGGGCATATATGCCCACTCTTCATCTGTCCATTAGAACCTGAAACATAGGTCCAAACCAAAATAGTCTGGCAATAAAATGACATAACTAGGATAAGATTGGCACAGCAGAAGCAAAATCTTTATATGTAGATGAAATGATCATCTACAGAGAAAACAACAAGAAATCTCTAGGAGCCCCCAGAACCTGTACCTGAATCCAGCATGACCAGAAAACACAAGGCACATACAAAAATTCAGGTCTGTGCACACTTTCTATAAATGAAGAACTGGATATTGAAACTTAAAAGTCATGCAGGAGTACAAAGGACCCAGAAAAGCCAAAAACAAAAACAAAAGCAGTGTTGGAAGACGTTTGGCACCCAATTTTAAGACTTCTTCTAAAGCTACAGTAATAAAGGCAGTGTTGGTGTAAAGAAAGACATATAGATCATTTGAATAAAACAGAGACTCTAGAAATAGAACCACACACACGTGGTCCACTGAGTTTTGAAAGACTATCCAACATCAGCATTTACAGAATATAAACTCGACTCAAGAGCCGAGGAAGAGATACTATCTTTAGCAAATGGCACTAGAATACCTGGTATCCGTATATAAAAAATTAACCTCAACCCTTTTTTTCCATACATGAAAATAACTTGAAGGGATCTATGAACCTAAATAAGAAAGCCTAAAAGTATAAAACTTTAAGTAGAAATTATAAGGGAAAATATTTATGAATTCAGGGTAGGCAAGAACTACCTAGGATACAAAAAACATGATGTATAAAAGAAAAAAACTGATAAATGAGATTCCATCAAAATTTAGAACTTTAAATGACATCATTAAAATGAAAAGTAGTCCTTAAACAGACCATATTTACAATGCATATAACCTATGAGCAGAATATATAAATAATTCTTAGAGCTCATTAAGAGACAACCCAATTAAAATGTAGACATAAGATGATAAATAGCCAGTATAGCACAAGGAATGGTGTGCAATTCTAGAATCAGAAAAATACTAATCAGTACAATAATAAGATTGAATTATACACTCATTAGGGAGATGAAGTCAAAAGTTTTAAAAGCCTTGTCATGACTTTTTCTTTTTGTTGAATTCTCCCCCCTTGCATTTAATTTGTCACACCCAATGGATTCATTCTGCTGGGTTTCCTGGGGCTGTGATCCTCATGTCTTTTCCTAGGGTATTGTCTAAAATTTTTTGGAGTGCCGATTTGGTACTCATGAAGTTCCTGAGGTGCTCTTTATCATGAAAGTGTCTTATTTCTCCATCAATTTTGAAAGATAGTTTTGTAGGGTGCATCAATCTGGGTTGGAGGCTGTTTTCCTTTAGTGCTTGAAGTACATCACTCCAAGCTCTTCTTGCCTTGAGGGTTTGCATTGAGAAGTCTGCTGTGATTCTGATGGGCTTTCCTTTGTATGTGATTTGTTTCTTTTCTCTCACTGCTTGTAGAATTTTATTCTTCTGTTGGATTTCTGGAATCCTAACTATTATATGCCTATGTGTAGATTTCTTTTGATCAAGGCTAGCTGGAGTCCTATATGCCTCACTTATCTGTATGTCAAGTTCTTTTCCCCTCCTTGGGAAGGTATCTGCCATCACTTCTGTGAATAGTTTTTTTGTGTGTCATTTGAACTCTCTCCTGTTTCTTCATTGACTCCAATCAGTCTTATGTTATTCTTCGTCTAGCAGCTGCTGGGTTGATTTCTCATGTTCCCTTACAATTTTAAAGCAATTTTTCTTTTCCTCCTCACTAATTGCAATCTTATCTTCTATATGTGAAATTCTATCCTCACATTGGTTCATTCTGCTGTGCAGACTTTCGATGGAGTTTTTAATCTCTTGGAAATCTGTTTGTATCTGTTTTATGGATTCCCTTTGATTCCTATGTTGGGATTCCATCATGTTCCTCAGATCCTCTATTTTTTAATCTGTGTCCTCTCTAGATTTATTAATCATGTCTTGCACCATGAGCAAAATCTTTGCTGTTATCTGAGTAATTATTTCTGATTTCATTTTTGCCTGATCCTCTTTTGTTGCCAGTTCAGAGAGTCCAGGTGGTCGAATATCAGATTGTTCTATCTCATTTCCCTTTGGGGTTACTGTAGGTGATCTGGAAGTCTGTTTTTGAGGCTTGTTTATGTGTTTTCTCATTTCCACGTTGGGGGGGGTGCTTCTGGAGCCCATGCGGCTCACCTCTGCCCTAGGAGCTTGGGATGGCAGCGGGGGAGCTACCTTCTGGGTGCTGGGACTGGCTCACCTTCTGGGCCCTAGGATCCTGGGATGGAGGTGGGAAGCTTCCTTCCGGGTGCTGGGACCAGCTGAGCTTCACTGCCCTAGGAGCCTGGGATGGAGGTGGGGAGCTTCCTTCTGGGTGCTGGGACTGGCTCAGCTTCTCTACCCTAGGAGCCTGGGATGGAAGCGGGGAGCTTCTTTCCGGGTGCTGGGACTGGCTCTACACTTTCAGTTTCTCACACCAGAGAAACTATTCGGTATTCATATGTGTGTGTCCTATTTAATTCACTTAAGAGTATTGCCTCAATGTGCATCCACTTAGCTATAAATGTCTCTAATTTCTCATTTTTATGGCTGAGTAGTACTCCATTTTATAAAAAAAACACATTTTCTTTATCCAGTCTCCAGTTGATGGGCATTTGGGCTGTTTCCAAGTTTTAGCTATCACAAACTGCGCTGCTGTGAACATGGGGGCACATATATCACTGTGGTATGATTCTTTGAATTCTTTGGGGAAGATCTCCAGCAGTGGAACAGTGGGGTCAAATGGGACTTCCAGTCCTAGTTCTTTCAGGTATCTCCATACTGATTTCCACAGTGCTTGCACCAGTCTACACTCCCACCAGCAGTGGAGCAGGGTTATTCTTTCCCTACAGCCTTGCCAGCATTTGTTATTGGTTGATTTCATGATAGGAGCCATTCTTTCTGGAATAAGGTGGAATCTCAGAGTTGTTTTCATTTGCATCTCTCGAATGACCAGTGATGTTGAACATTTTTTTCATGTATTTATTTGGTTTTTCTACTTCTTTGTCTGAGAAATGTCTGTTCATTTCAGATGCCCATTTTGGGATTGGGTCTTTAAATTTGGGAGGTCTGATCTTTTTAAGTTCTTTATAGATTCAAGATAGTAGACCTTTGTCTGAGGAAGAGTAGGTGAAGATTTTTTCCCACATTGTGGGTTGTCTCTTCACACTGCTGGTGGTTTCTCTTGCTGTGCAGAAGCTTTTTTATAAGAAGAGATCCCACTTATTGATTGTTTGTGCTAGTTCCTGGGTAACTGAATTTTTGTTCATAAAATCTTTTCCTCCACCGATGTCTTCAAGGTTTCTACCTAACCTCTGTTCCAACTGGTTCAGCATTTCTATTTTAATATTTAGATCTTTAATCCATTTTGATTTTAGGTTAGTGTATGATGAGAGATATAGGTCTAGTTTTAATCTTTGGCAAGTTGAAAGCCAATTTTTCCAGCACCATATATTCAAGAGGCTATCTTTCCTCCAGTGAGGGTGTTTGGCTCCTTTATCAAAGATGAGATAGCTGAGTGTGTCTGACATTGTTTCTGCATCTTCTAATCTGTTCCACTGGTCCTCAAGTCTGTTTCTTTGTCAGTGCCATGCTGCTTTTATCACAGTAGCTTTGTAGTGTAGCTGCAGGTTGGGGATTGTGATACCCCCTGTCATGTCTCTGTTACCTAGAATTGTTTTTGCTATTCTGGGTCTCTTCTTGTTCCAAATGAATTTTTGGATTGTTTTCTCAAGGTCTATGAAGTATGCTGCTGGGATCTCAATTGGAATTGCATTCAATCTATATAGCAGTTTTGGAAGTATGGCCATTTTCACTATATTAATCCTTCCTACCCAGGAGCAGGGGATGTCTGTCCATTTTCTGATGTCATCTTCAATCTCTCTTTTCAGAGTGCCATAGTTTTCAGAGAAGAGGTCTTTGATTTCTTTCGTTAGGATGATTCCTAGGTATTTCAGTTATTTGGATGCTATTGTGAAAGGAATTATTTGCCCTATTTCTCTCTCAGTGAGTCTGTCATTGGTGTAGAGGAAAGCTATTGACTTTTGTGTGTTGACCTTGTAACCAGCTACTTGACTGAATTTGGTTATTAAGTCTAGAAGACTTCTGGTGGAGTTCTTGGTCTCTTCTATATAGAGTATCATGTCATCTGCAAATAATGACAATTTGACTTCTTCATTACCTATCTTTATTCCCTTTTTGCTTTCTCTTGTCTAATTGCCGTGGCTAATATTTCCAGAAGTATATTGAACAAGAGTGGTGATAGTGGACATCCTTGTCTTGTTCCTGATTTTAGTGTGAAGGATTTCAGTTTTTGACCATTTAGTATGATATTGGCTGTTGGTTTTTCATAGATGGCTTCTATCAGTTTGACGTAGAGACCCTCTATTCCAATTTTTTTGTAGAGTTTTTATCATAAATGCATGTTGGATTTTGTCAAACGCTTTTTCTGCATCTATGGAGATAATCATATGGTTTTTGTCCTTGGCTCTATTGATATAGTGTCTTACACTGATTGATTTGCATATGTTGAACCATCCCTGCATCCCTGGGATGAATCCCACTTGATCAGGGTGTATGATCTTCTTGATGATCTTCTGCATTCTATTTGCCAGGATCTTCTTAAGGATTTTTGCATCTATGTTCATTAGTGAGATTGGCCTATAGTACTCCTTTTCGGTTGGGTCTTTCTCTGCTTTGGAGATCAAGGTGTTGCTTGCTTCCAGGAATGAATTTGGGAGTATTGCTTCCTTTTCAATTTCATTGAAGTGTTTAAACAGTAGTGACAGCAGTTCCTCTCTAAATGTCTTGTAGAATTCAGCAGTGAAGCCATCAGGGCTTGGGCTTTTCTTAGTTGATAAGTTTTTAATTACATTTTCAATTTCATTGGTTGATATTGGGTTTTTCAGAATTTTTAGGTCTTCTTCGTTCAACTTGGGTAATTCATATGTATCTAGGAATCTGTCCATTTCTTCTGTGTTGTCCATCTTATTGGCATATAGGTTCTGGAAGTAGGTATTGATGATCCTCTGGATTTCTGCTGGGTCTGTTGTAATTTCACCCTTTTCATTCCTAATTGCATGGATTTGGGCCTTTTCTTCCCCTTTTCTGATAAGGTTGGCTAAGGGTTTGTCAATTTTGTTGATTCTTTTGAAGAACCAACTCTTGGCTTCATTGATTTTTTGTATCATTCTCTGAGTCTCCATTGCATTGATTTCTCCTCTGATCTTTATAATTTCCTCCCTTGTATGAGTTTTGGGGTTGTCCTGCTCTTCTTTTTCTAGAAGCTTGAGGTTCAGCATGAGGTTGTTTAATTGGGCTCATTCTGTTTTCCTAATATGTGTATTTACTGCTATGAATTTCCCTCATAAGACTACTTTCATTGTGTCCCATAGATTCTGATATGTTGTATTGTCATTGTCATTTAATTGAAGGAACTGTCTGATTTCTTCTTTAATTTCCTTTGTGACCCATTGGTTATTCAGAAGTGTGTTGTTCAATTTCCACACGTTCATGAAATTTTTTGAGTTTCTTTTGCTATGGATCTCCAATTTCATTGCACTATGGTCTAATAATGTACAGGGGATAACTTCAATTCCTTTGCACTTACTTAAACATGTTCTATGTGTGAGTATGTGGTCTATTTTGGAGAATGACCCATGTGCAGCTGAGAAGAATGTGTATTCTGATTTTGTGGGGTGGAACACACTGTAAACACCTGTTAAGTTCATTTGTTCAAGAGTTTGATTGAGTTCTAGTATTTCATTACTTATTTTTAGTCTAGTTGATCTATCTATTTGTGACACTGGGGTGTTGAGGTCCCCCACCACAATTGTATTAGTGCATATATGACTTTCCATGTCCGTTAGTATTTGTTTTATATAGTTGGGTGCACCAGTGTTTGGTGCATAGATATTTATGATTGTCATCTCTTCCTCTTGGGTTTTTCCCTTTACAAGGATGTAGTGTCCTTCTTCGTCTCCCTTAATCAGTGTTGGTTTGAAATCTACTTGATCTGCAAAGAGGATAGCTACTCCTGCTTTTTTTCGGGTTCCTGTTGCATGGAGTATTGTTTTCCACTCTTTAACTTTCAGTCTATGAGTTTCCTTTTGAATTAAGTGTGTTTCTTGTATGCAGCATATTGTTGGATTTTGCTTCTTGACCCATTCTGCCAGTCTATTTCTTTTGATTGGTGAATTGAGACCATTAACATTGATGGTTATAACTGAAATGTATTGACTTGTCATTGCCATGACTTTTTCTTTTTGTTGGGTTCTCCCCCTTTCCATTTAATTTCTTGTTGTGCCAGATTGGTTCATTCTGCTTTGTTTCCTGGGGTTGTGATCCTCAATGTCTGTTCCTAGGATATTGTGTAAAATTCTTTGGAGTGCTGGTTTGGTATTCACGAAGTTCCTGAGGTGCTCTTTGTCATGAAAGTATCTTCTTTCTTCATCCATTTTGAAAGATAGTTTTGCAGGGTACATCAATCTGGGTTGGAGGTTGTTTTCTTTTAGGGCTTGGAATCTGTCACTCCAAGCTCTTCTTGCCTTGATGGTTTGTGTTGAGAAGTCTGCTGTCATTCTGATGGGCTTTCCTTTGTATGTGATTTGTTTCTTTTCTCTAAATGCTTGTAGAACTTTCTTTTTCTGTTGTGTTCCTAGAATCTTAACAGTTATATGCCTATGTGTAGATTTTTTTTTGATCAAGGCTATTTGGAGTCCTATATGTCTCACTTATCTGTATGTCAAATTGTTTTCCCCTGCTTGGGAAGTTTTCTGCCATTACTTCTGTGAAGAGTTTTTTTTTATGTCATCTGCACTCTCTCCTGTTTCTTCATTGAGCCCAATCAGTCTTATGTTATTTTTCTTTGCATCATCTAGCAGCTGCTGGATTGATTTCTCATGTTCCCTTATAGTTTTAAAGCAATTTTTCTTTTCCTGGTCATTAATTGCAATCTTATCTTCTATATTTGAAATTCTATCCTCACATTGGCTCATTCTGCTGTGTAGACTTTCAGTGGAGTTTTTCATCTCCTGGAAATCTATTTGCATCTGTTTTATGTATTCCATTTGTTTCCTATGTTGGGATTCTGTCATGTTCCTGAGCTCCTCTTTAGATTTATTAATCATGTCTTGTACTAGGAGCACAATTTCTCCTGTTATCTGAGAAATTATTTCTGATTTCATTTTGTCTAGATCCCCTTTTGTTGACAGTTCATTGGGTCCAGGTGGTTGAGTATCAGAGAGTTCCATCTCATTTCCCTTTCGGGTTGCTGCAGGTGATCTGGAAGTCTGGTTTTGAGACTTATTTATGTGTTTTCTCATTTTGACGGGGGGAGGGGTGTGGGGTGCTGTTGGTACCCATGCGGATCACCTCCTCTGACCTGAGAGAGGTGGGTCAGGGGCTGGGATGGGCGGTAGGGATGGTGGCCCAGAAGCCCCTTCCTCTGGGCTGGGAGCCAAGGGACAGAAGGCACCCCAAAGCCCTTTCCTCTGGGCTGGGAGCAGCGGGAGGTATGGTGGCTGGGAAGCCCCTTCCTCTGGACCAGGAGTAGTGGGACAGCAGCTCAGAAGCCCCTACCTCTGGGCCAGGAGTGGCAGGATGGATGGCAGCCTGGAAGACCCTGCCCCTGGGCTGGGAGCGGTGGGACAGAAGCTGCTCTCATTCTCTTAAAAGTAGAAAGTGAAATGACTTCACAGTGAATTATTTGAAGTCCTTTCATGTTCTTTGTGGAAATGAAGACTCAAATGAGATCAAACAGAACTGGCTTTGGCAAGAGGATCAGGTACCACCACTCACATTTGGCAGAGACTCAAAGGCAAGGAGAGGAGTGGCTGGGACATGCCGTGGGAAAAGGAAAGGCTTCAAGCATGCTCTGATTGGAAGTTGTGGGAAGCTAGGTGTGGCTGACTGAGGGCATAGCATCTTAGATGATTGGACAGAGGAGCTTAGCTGGCTTTTTCCATAGGTCCTGAGTTGGAAGCTGGTGGGAGCTGAGGAGCGGCAAAAATGAAGGAAGGTGACAATTACTGACCAAGTCCTGACACTATGGGATGTTTGCTGCAGAGGCTGTGGGTCAGTTGTGCGGTCACACATGAGATAACCACTGGGTGGATATCCAGTCTCTCATTTTATTTATGGGAAGCAGTACATGTTCTACTTCCAGTTACTGAATAAGCATCAAGAGTCTTGCATAGGTGCCAGATGGGGAAATGACTGAGAAACATTTCAGGCAGGGCTGGGCTGGGCTGGGCTAGGCACACTTTTCTAGGGAATGTTTGGGACTGGGTATAGGGGACAAGGCCCAGAGAGGCCCCTGTCCCTGCCAAAACCTCAGTCGCAGAGCATCTGTTGCCAGATCCGGTGAAAGCTGGCCCTGTGGGTCACCTCCTGGGATTGAATGTGCTAGCAGGCCTGGGCTAGTATCCCCTGTAGAGAAGCCCCTGTGTTTGCCATATGGGGTCTGTGGGAGCAGTTTGTTTTTCTTCCCTAAGTTCCAACCTGAGTAGGGAAAAAGTGATTGTATCTTTTGACCTTGCTTCTGTATAGCAGCTATAACTCTGTATGGATACCTTGAGCTCTTGCTTTGCCCTGGTTCCAGGGTGGGAGAGCAACCAACTGGAGTCTTAACGGAGCCCAGAATTGGTAGTCTGTAGAGGTCAGGGGACAAAGACGGTACCACACAACATGGCCACAAGTACCCAGTGCCTCGTGTGTTCCAGGTCCTTGTTTCTAACCAGGAAAGCATCCTATATCAGCCAGATCCTCTGTCACCTTTGTCCACTGGGCTGTAACTATAGCTTCTCAGTGTTTGGCTAAGGGCAGCTGATTCTGGCAGCTGGCAATCAGTGTTGCAGAGGTGGCTGCCTTTGTGCCTGAGAAATGGCATCCTTCAATGGCAGAGACTTGTGTCAGAATGGATATGCATGGATGGAGGCCACCTGCCCACCAGCCAGAAGGCCACCAGCTGTGACACTGGGGCCTGTCATGGGCTCTGGGACCAACCAGAAGGTCCTGTCCAATGCCTTTTCCTTTTTCTGTCCTTTCTGGGGTCATATAGCCACCCTTACCCTTCCTCTGCATAACACTTTTCCTCTATATAGCACTTAACTCTGCAAAAGACTTTGATACCCTCCAAAATGTAAATTCATTTGGGATGATTACACTAAACTGTTTATACCACAGGATGAATAACCACCAGCTCTTCCCCAGGGCAGTTGATTTTGTTTGGTTTAGTTTGTTTTTTTCAGACAAGGTCTCACTATGTTGCCTGGGCTGGCCTCAAATTCTTTGGTTCAAGCAATCCTCTGGTCACACCCTTATTCCTGGCTCCTGGGGCAGGTTTTGGTACATAAACTTCGGAGGAAAGAGGGTGGCTATGGGATGTGGGAAGAACCAGTAAGGCTTGAGACCTCTTGGCCTCATGTGCTGGTCAGCTCCGTAGTGGAACAATCACCCAGAAAGGGACGAGCAAGAGGATTTTCTAGACACTTGGGACTCTAGAGATTTTGTATAAAAGGAATCCGTACTTGTTTCTTCTAAGAAAGACACCTTTGGGGAAGAAGGGATGAATAGTGTTGTGAGAGACTGTTTAAGGGCCTGTTGTTCTTCAGTGATGCCCTAGGTCCTCTGTAATCACAGCCTCTCCTACTGCCTGCAGGAGCCCTTGTGCAAAACAACTAAGATGGAATTTCCATCCTGTTGTCATTTCTATTTTCTTAAGTCTACAGTATCTCCTATGGCCAATTCTTTTCTTGACATATATCAGTGTTTAGCATTACATCTTAAAGTCTATGTTTTATTCTTAAAAATCTTTATGACAAGGCCAATAACTCAAAAAGACACAGGTGGCTTGAGTCTCCTTCACTTGCACTTATAGCTTATTTGGTGGTAAAGTTGCTACAATGTGCTGAAAGTACAGAATTCTGTGGATGCCTTTGTCTCCATTTCCTTGTAATGGCTGTTGGAGCAGAAGTTGTGGAAAGTGAAAGCTCTTGGAGGCCAGAGTGAAGGTGAAGTGGGAACAGTGTTGGGCCCTGATGAGCAAATGTAGCTGCTCCCCAAGTCTCTGAGCACCCTGTTTTATAAAGCTCTACTTCCAGCTCCAAGAAGTGCATACACCAAAACTGTATTCCATGAGCTATGAGGAAAACAACATATATTCTAGATATGGGAACGCATTCCCAGAAGATTCTATTTCTTTAAAAAAAAAGTATTTTCCTTGTTTGTAGGTGACACAAGCTAAAGTATTTGGGAAGTGACTTACTTTCAAAGAATAGAATGTGCCAAAATGTTAAAAAATTGATGACTCCAGTGAATGGACTTTTTAGTGTTCATTGGTACTATTTAAACTTTTCTTTAAATTTAAAATTTTGCAGAATAGGGCTGGGGATGTAGCTCAGTAGTACAGCACCTGCCTGGCAAGCGTGCGGGCCTGAGTTTGATTTCTGGTACCAAAAAAATTTGCAGAATAAAATGCTAGGGGAAATAGAAAAGATGAAAAATTTGCAAAAAACACAAAATGCAAAAGCTGTATTTGTCACTGAATTTAGGCTTTACCTGATTCTCAGACCCTAGAAAGCCAGAAGGCAAGGGTGGGCAGCTGGAAGCTCAATTATCTTTTCCAAGTAAGTGAGTCAAGGTTAAGGGCAGAGGCATGTAGCAGGGAAAGTGCTGAGGCTATAGATAGGAATGCAGACAGGCAGACAGGCATGGATTACTGATGGGAAGCATGGGTTTCCTTTGTTATCATTTCCTTAAATTGAGGTGAACAAGCCAGGCCCTTTCCTCATTCCCTCAAGCTTCAATCCAAGGTAGCTCCCACTGTGTTTTCGCATAGACTGTTCATTTATGACCTTATAAAAACAATTTTTTGACTGTTTTATATCTGCTTAGCTCTGAGCCAGACAGGTAGCATATACAACTTCCAAAATGACCACTCCAAATAGAGGGTTGTTCACAGGAATGCAGGATTCCCTCTAGTTTGTTTGAAAAGCTACTAAGCCCCTTGGACTGCAATGTGCTATTATTTAATAGAAAATGGATTTCTTAGTGCAACACCACACCACCGTGTGTGAGTCTCTGTGTATTTCTCTGTGCATTTCTCTATCAACCTGCCTTCTGTTCTGGGAAGTCGGGTAATCCTTTAGGATGAATTCAGTGTTGCTTTGAGAGATGAGCCCAGACTCAAGACACGAGAGCCTCAGTTTGGTCATTTACTGACCTCGATCATTGCTAGGTTCTTGGTGAAGTCTGCCCAACCTGGCTGTCTGCACTCTCTTCTTTTGTAGCATAGGTGGTGGTGGTGGACGGGAACAAGCAGAAGTGTGGCAAACAAGAACATGTCATCTCAGTTTTTGCAAATAAAAGGAGCCTCACTTATGGTGGTGGTGGCAGGGCTGTAGATGTCCTCTTGCTTACTGCAAACTGCATATTTAGTGTGTACTTTGTAGAACTTATCTTGGGGGAGGAAAGGGTGCAAGTGGAGAAACACCAGCCCCAAGATACAGGATGTCCAAACTTCCAAACTACCTCATCTTATGCCTTGCCACCTCTGTTTCTCCATTGGTAGGAGAGATTGACTTGATTCTCCCCCTATCAGAGACAGTGACCATTGTGGTGTGGTAGTGTAACCAAAAAAGCTTCTAAGAGGAAAACTCCTTCTGATTTTGGAATCTCAAGTTTTGCGGGGCATAGCCCAACTATGGTAACATTACATACCAGAAATCATTTTTGATGGCACAGAAATACATCTTGGGAATGCCATAGGGGTGAGAAGTGTAGGTGGTCCTTCCAAAGGGGCTGTTTATTCTCCATCAGCTGGCAAACATGGGGCACTTGGAGAGAGCTGCAGCCCCTAGGGACAAGTGGTCTTGAGATCATGGTCCTTGCCTGTCCACCTCATGATTTAGTTCTACTAGCGAGTCCTTGCTGCCCCACTAGTGGGGGTCCTGCCTGACCTGGCTGCCCTTGGCTGGGTGGCTCACTAGCCCCACAGGAAAGTATGTCTTGTACCCTACCAGAAATCCTGCAGTCTCAGTGTCCGTGCGGCATCCTCCCTTTCCAGCCTAGGCCCTGGTTCTGACACTAGGGACCAATGGCCTTTGGCTCCTGGCCTCTGGTTGTCTGGTCAGCTTCAGGCTCTACTTTCCCTTGCCAGCATTGCTTTACCTTAAACAGATCTGGCAGGGATGGGTGTGATTCCTCAACACAGCAGCACCTGGCAGGAGGATCAAGTGTTTCCAGAGCAGTGTGGAAAAAAGTGCCAAGCCCCCAAGAGGAAGGGTGTCTTAGAAGAGTGGGTGGGGGCAATACAAGATGATTCCACCTCACCCAGGCCAAAGACACCATTCAATTAAACAAAAATAAAAGTCTCAGGCTGGGGGATTTAGCTCAGTGGTTCTGCCTCCTGCCTTGCAAGCAGAAGGACCCGAGTTCGATCCCTGGTACCCCCCCCCAAATAAATAAAAATAAAAGTCTCCAAGAGCTCAGTTCAAGTGGCTACTTCTAAGCTCCTTGCACCTCACACCTGTCTCCTGGCAGGAAGAAACCCTCACCTCACTATTTGCTCTTGATCTGACATAGTTAGGTGTGACGGTCTGAAGTCTTCCTCTTTTCACATCACCTACTTTCCTGTAAAGGCTTGGGGCTTGCTAATGCTTTTGTTTTGTTATTGTTTAATTTTTCACATAGGAGTCATTGTTTGTGGCCAGCTCTTTTCATTGTTAACCCAGGCAGAAGACTGAGGTGGGGGGGGGGCTGGCACCTTGGGGACATTGTGTACCTCCAAAGGCCACATAGCCTGCTGGCTCATTGGGACTCAGCAAGAGCAAAGCTCTGGTGTCCAGTAACAGGGAACGATTCTACAGTGCGTCGGATACAGATATTAATGGCTTTATTCTGACATATGTACATGTACCTCTTTTCCCTGTAGATCTTCTGTTTGGCTGGATGGCTACTTTGACTGCCAGATTCAAAGAGAAAAAGCCCATAAAATTCACAAATGCACAGTCACATGTGTAGTTTCTGCTCAGCCGCATCTAGAGAATGACTTAAATGTGGGCACTGGGGCCCGTCTGAGGTTTTTGATTGTTTAAGACTCAGAAATGCCCAGATTTTCAGAGCATAGAATTGTTCCAATTCAAAGAGTGGTACAAAAGACCAGGCCTGTAAATTTGGTTAGAGAAAATAATGCATCTCAACCTAATTGTTAAAACTTTTATGACCTTTTTGATAAGAGCACTTGTTATGTATGTATCAGAGGGGTATTGTGCACATCCATTTATACCCGCCGATGCATGGATTAACTACAATAGCTAAACCTTTTCTCAGGTCGGTCTTTGGACAATTTATTTCTTCATCTTTTTAAACTCTAACTTAAAAAATCCCACTCCACAATTACGGTTGTTGGGCATGGGTTGTACATTGTTCCTTGTTAGTATTGCATGTGTTAACACCACTGTTTGTGACATAGATCAATGGTCCAAAGGCTTTGATGACATTGATTATAGCCCCTATCAGAAGATTGAATGTGGATTCCATAGTGGCAGAAAGGTATCTCGCAGGGTTCTAGGGTTTCCCCAATGCTTAGGTGGATGAGGCTGTGTCATCCACAATTCTGAGGTGTCCTTAAGCACATCTTTTTTTCTTCTGTGGTCTGAGAGAGGACAAAGCAGAGTGTGTGTGTGATCCCTGCTCAAAAACATCAATCAGTATTCCCCCAAGGTGAACTAAGCCCTGGCCATCCATTCCCCAAAGAACGAACATCTCCTAAAAACATGTGTTTTCTCTTAGAAGTTCACACAAATTTATATTCTGTAGCACAACTTTTCCTTATGGCTTTAATATTAAAATGTTCTAAATTATAATGGATTAAAATTAGTGCTTTAAGAAAATGAATTGTGTTCCCTCTCACTCAGCTCAGGTCTACTACTTCTGGGGTGAAGGTACCAGCTTCATAAATGTATATAGTATTTGTAATTCTGTAATCCTGCATCATAGTTTATTGAAGGTCAAAGAAAGTCGACTCAACATACTCCTTAATATTATTTGAGTGGAACGGTCAGGTGACCGACTTGCCCATGAGTAGCCTGGCACTTTCTGTTTGCTGCATTGAGTGTCTGGAGCCCTGGGAACCCATGGGTCCCAGAAAACCCAGTTTCAGGCCAGCCTGGAGGGGGGCAATAGAAACACCTGTCCTACAGAGCAGGTGGACTCAATCCCGTTTTGTGAAGTTACTCCTGTGCTCAGTCCAGAGCATAGGTGGAAGTCCTATTCTCACTTTACCAGTACCTCTGCACTGGGAGGCAATGTGGAAGGCAGACAGCCTGTGAAAGTCCCATAGACCCATGCTGATGGTAAGTGTGAGCTTAATACAGTGAATACGTTGCTCATTTTTGAATTGAATAAATATAGTTCATTCTAGGCAAAGCTTCCTCTGTCATGCTGTCGAGGCCTATTAAAATTCGGATTATCACTTGTCTATGGCAACTTTACCTTTCCAGTTACTTTTTTCTAATATTTTAATGTTTAGCATTCATAAATCCACAGCTCTTGACTGCTCACCATGGCTCCTATCTTTTTTACATTCCCTGCTTGTCCTATTTAGATTATTTTAGCAACCCTTCACACTTCTGCCCACCCTGTGTGTCCTTGCATGGATGAAGGAGAAACTGGGATGTCAGAAGTCTTGAGATATTATACTATCAGCATGACCACTTTCGTGGGCGAAGGAGACAGGGTTATTCCCAACCCCTAGGGAGGTCTGAATGTCTCCATGCCAGTCCTTTCTACCCTAATCTCATTTCCTCCAAAGAAAGTAGGTCTATTTTTAGTTAATAAACTTGTAAAGGTTTAAAGATTTTTTTCCTCTTTCTTTTAGACTCCCTTATTTATTCAGATGTAGGCATGAACTCAAGCAGGTAGCTGGTCAATCTACACCTTCTCTGCATAGCCAGTGAAAATTTGAAGCTACACTCAGAGGTAGAGACCATTTGGTGATCTTTTCAGTAAATACAGCAAAGAGAGGGAAAAAGAACAATACCTAACAGGTCCAACTCCTGCGTCCAAGTAGACAGTTTAACCTGTGGGTCATCGTGTTTGTATTTCACTTATTGGATTGTTAATAGATTTTCTTCATTTGTGCGAGACATTTCGAATGATGTGCAGGGACTGGCCAGTTCCTCCAGCACGGAGACCCAAGGTCCACCTGTAAGGAGATGGTGTTAAAAGCTGCTGGAGTTGCTGCCTCCTGACAACATCCCAGCTGTAGACTAGCAATCGCAATCCTCGGGTGGCAGTTTTAATTATCGGCACCGCGATACCATCAGCAAGTGTGTAATTACGTGTCAGTTTCCTGGCTGTTGGGTATGAAAAGTGGATCCAGTGAAATGATGATTGTGGAAGCTGTAGACTCATATTTAAACAATTCAAAATGTGTAACTGGCAGTGTCATTAAACAGAGAGAGCCTGACCCCAGCTGTCACTTACTTTTCCTTATGCAGATTTGTTCGTGCTGTCTGTCAAAAGAACTCTAAGGGCTGAAATGGGACAGAAGAGGTGGCATAATTCTCAGAGCAAAGAGGGATTTTCTCCTTAACTCCACAGAGGCATTCTTGTAGCCTAAACAAATAGGACTGCTGAAATTGTAAATAAATCAAGACCATTACAGAAAATTATATAGACTTTTGCTGATGAATACACAAAGGTAGAATATCAGACATACTACCTTAAAACATGTGAATAAAACCTCCCCTTTGCTGTGCACTTAAAGAACAAGTGCTGTGAAAATTGGGAGGGTTCTGAAAATGAAGTGATCCTTTCTGTTGTAGACTAAGATTTTGAGTCCAAGACAGAAAAAAAAAAAAGAAAGAAAGAAAAAGAAAAAAGCAGGGCATGTTTTGAAAAGTGCTGGGCAGGAACAATGAGAAATGTGATTGGGTAAAAATATCACACAGATTTAAACTTTAGTGTGACTCAGGTTATAAGTGTTATGGCCTCCAATGCTTTAAATCCAGTGGGGAAAACTAAACTACATATGCTAAATATGTGGATGTAAGAATAGACATGAGTAGCTTTCTAAGAAGGGCAGATTAAGAAGTGAACAATACCAAATTTCCACACAAATAATTACACAGCTCTACACCCCACAAACTACAAATTCCCAGAAGATGGGAGAAACATGTATTGCTTTCAAAAGGCTTCATATATATGGGATGGCAAAAAAGAGCTTGGTAAGCAAGAGTTAAGTCTGTATGCATGCAAAAATAAATGAAAGACAAGTTTCTAAAATGAACTGCAGAGGTTAAGTGTGGGGGTTAAACTAACACAATGAACTGTGAACACAAAGAAAAATGTTTCTTTAATTTTTAAAATGTTTTCATTTCTCATAATAAACTGAACTTGCAGTTGCATACAAACAACATTATTTCATACCCTGAAGACACTGCAATTTAAAGCTTTTGGAGCTCAAATTGATTCTAGAAGCAATGCTATAACTACAGAGGAGCTTTGGCAATTGTAATCGTCTGAAGGGCATCAAATCACACCTCGAGTAGCACATCTGAACATAAACGCACGCACACATGCACAAACACAAGGCAGGAGGCATGTAAAACAGGGTCAACTTTGCATTTATTTCTGGTTTCAAAGGCAAAGTTAGTGATTTTCTCACAAGCTAATGGAAGCCATATTAATTGCCATGGTACTTTCAGATTTGAAAGTAATAAATAGGCACATATCAAATCCTCTAAGGATTAATTTGTATTTTATCAGCTGTGAAAAGGGCAATTTTTTACATATCTAGACTTAAGAGGTAGCCTTATTAGGCGTTCACTGGAAAACAAATTCTGCATATATTTTGTAGCAAGATTTTTAAAAAATCCCCCTTTTCCTTCTCAAAAGCGATGCAACCAGGGAAGTGCAACTAGGGAAGCAATTAGTATTTATATACTAGACAAACACGGTTTGGAATTTTCTGGCTTATAAATATTTGGATGACTAGTTAAAGGAAAGAAATAATAGAAAATGGCACACTGGTATGTATTTTATCATACTGGACATTCTAGGGGGTGCTTAGGGCATTTTGAACTGCATTGTGCACTTGTGTGAACTGTCAAGCTGTGTTGATGATTCTTTTTCATTGGATGTTAGAAAGTATCACGAGACACCCCAATGCCAGAGGCACCGTGTGTGCATGCCCGAGAGTCCTTTCCCTTTGTTACTATGAGAGGGGGCCAAGGCCATGATGTTGCGTCCTGCACCCTACCTTCTGTGTGCGTGGCTGGTGGTTCTCTGGCTCTGTACCTCAGGGAAGCAAGGCGAAACTCCTGGGAGGGTCCTGCTTTCCTATGTCGGGGACAAGGGGTGAAAAAGGGAAAAAGCATTGCACAATAAACACATACTTATGCTTTCACTTTCTTCTAGAAAGAGACTTGCGTCAGCGGTGCTTAGCCTTCTTGCACCCAAGAAATGTCAAGTGGTCCAGTTACATCAAGGAACCTGGAGGGGAAAAAAGTCTTCTGCAATCTGCTTTCTCAAGTGGGTTGTCTTGTTTTATTGGAAAGGTCTCTAGGGAGTGCACTCTCCCAACTACTTTTGGAAGTCTGCTCTGCAGTCTAATAGATCTTATTGTCAAACGCTTTGTTAAACTTTTACTAGAATGTGTGTATTATGCTCAGCATTGGTGAATTTTGAAATTGTATCAGGGAGGTGCAATCAAATTGGTCTCCCATGACTTGTTCTTTGGATGATGTGGAATGGCTTCCTCTCAAAACATATTCCACTTCCCCTCCCATCCCCAAAGTCCCACATCCGGCTCTGGCACTTAGCTCATGGAGGAGTCTCAGGTATTGTGGCCTCAGTTTCATGTTCTATTTTGAAAGACTGTGCCATATGAATTTCAAGTTTTAGTGATGGCATGTGCCTAAGGTTTTGCTCTAGAAATTCTGCATTTAAGAAGTTGCATACATTTGCCACTGTTTAGCTCGCTCACTGGCAGGTTCAGGCCACATTTTCCTTTGCAGATGAGTTGGTACGACTGGACTATTTTTAAAAAACTTCCCTGCATCTTACCTTGTTTCTGAACTGCAAAAGTTTTTGCTTGAAAATGAATAACTACTCCTTGTGGCTCTACCAGAGACTTTGGCAGCTTCCCCAGGCTCCCTCTCTTCTGGTTGCTCAGATGGCCTTTGACTAATGAGGTGACCTTAAGAGAAGTACTTGCTGAATGTTTCTTGTGACTGGCCACGATGGTGACAAGTGTGAATTGCATACAGAGCAAATGGTCTCAAACAGTCGCTGCTGATGTTACTGGCTGGCTAGTAAGGCTGTACTGCTAGGCTCAGAACCCAAATAATTTATATTACCATATATTCACAGGATTCAAGCTAAGTGTTAACTGTCCATTATCACTTGTCACCACAGTTAATAGTTACCAAATACTGATGATTTTAGGCATGGGTATTTTACTCTTCCTTTGTAAAGAGATCACAGGTTTAGAAGTAATTAATTTAAATTCTCTACCTTTGAGACAAAATTCCTACCAGTCTATAAAAAAGGGCCTGTGGCATATTTGACCCAATGATAATTGTTCAGACTTATATTGTTTTTTAAACAAAAGATAAGAGTGAAAACAAACAGAAAGAACAGAAGAAGCCCCATTGTTCTTCCATAGGCAGTAGATATTCTCAGAGATCCAGTGACTTCTAGTTCCTTAGTGGTCCAAGTGTGATCCCCAACTTCAGCCCCACCTGGGGGTGAAGCTCTTCAGAAAAGCAGAACTTCAGCATTGCTCAGATATGAAGTTTAAGAGACCAGGTTCAGGTGCTGCCCAGATGAGTCTCTTTGGCACCCCTCGAGGTGGTCGGTGGGCACTCATGGATTTCCCAAATTAATGGGCCATTTCAGGCTGGAAAAAGCTTTATCTTGTCTGCATCTAAATATCCCTTTGGGTCTGGAGGAGAGGGAAAAGCCCACTCCGGAAGCCTGAGCAGCAACATTTGTCAGTCTTGGGCTTTTTTGGCTTTTTTGCCATTCCTTTTTTTTTTTTTGGCGGTACTGGGGATCGAACTCAGGACCTTGTGCTTGCAAGGCAGGCATGGTGCCACTGAGCTAAATCCTCGGCCCTACTCTTGCCATTCATGTGGTGCTACCTGTGTTGGCCCATCAGAAGGCAAGGGAAGCTCATGGATGGAAGCCTTCTGAGAACACTTTCCTCCAAGTTCCTTGAAGACCCCAGGGGCCTGGGCCTCATCTTTCCTTTGCTCTCATTTTTACTTTCCTCTGGCTCATACAGAATTTTCAAGTTCATGACCTCTCTAGCCTCCACTTGTGCCTCCAACCCATCAGGCTCACATTCCCAGCACTCTTGGCTCTTCCCAATAGCCCAGGCAGGAACAGGAGCCAGAAGGAGTCCAGAGGCACAGTAGCTGATGGGGTCTGGAAGAACATTGCCTGGTTCTACTGCTACAAGCCTACTGATACTGAAGAGGCTCATCAAAATCGTGCAGTGCCTTAAATATTTTCCTCAAATAGAGAAATTGGTTTAATTATGATTTATTTCATTTCATCTCATGTCACTAATATTTTGTGAGGATAATAGTTCACCCTGATGGAACAGAGTAGGCTGTGATGAAATTTCCAGATTGGAAGCCTTCACTGGGGCCTGTTGTCTCTCTATAAGTTTTATACGAATCATTAAGACCACTGCATTATTAGAAAGTCACCAGTGATACCACAACAATGTCATTGGCAGTCTAAAATACCAGGTGAATAATTCTATCCAAAACTGTGTGAAGGATTAGCCTTGGGGGTGGCATTCCATCACAGGAGCATTTTGATAGCAGCATTCAGAAAGCACAGTTGCCTTCTGTATCTGTGGGTTCTGTATATGTGGAAAGATTCTTTAAAAAATTAGAAATTGCATCTGTGTGAAATATGGCCAGACTCTTTTTCTCGTCATCATACCCTAAACAATACAGCATAACAGCTATTTACATAGTATTTACATGGCATTAAGTATAAGTAATCTAGAGATGATTGAAAGTTTAGGGGATGGTGTGTGTAGGTTATATGCAAATATTATGACATTTAATGTAAGGGACTTGAACATCTGTGAATTTTGGTATCCAAAGCACAGTGGGGGGGAGTGGTATTCTCAAACAATCCCTTGGCTACCAAGGGTGACTGTGTATGCTTGTAACTGCTGCGATACTTGGTCAGCTTTTCATATAAATTTGTCATTGTACAGTACAACTGTGCACAGAACATCATGTGTTTTGAGTTACATACCCTTTTGTATTTTTGTATCAAGCAAAGTATTTAGCATCCAGTCTATTTAATTGATGGGATAAAGCTGGATTCCCTTTGTGACGATTTGTACATCATCCTTCTTTATTATTCCTCATGCTTTACTCATCGTGCCCTGTACTTTCTCAGAGGACAGAGACAAATAACCATCTTCAGCAAGGACGAAGTGCAAGTCAGGCACATTTTAAACACTGCGCTTTATGATTGCAGCTACCACTTTTAAATGTGGAGCAATTACACACTAAAATGACAGAAGAAAGGAACTTTCTAGAGATGTAGCTACTGCATATCTTTGGCAAGTGCAATATTGCCAAATGTTCCCTCCTGAAACTACAAATTTTGTAAGAAAATCAAGTAATTGGTATCTTATCTAGAGGCACTTTCTGGATGTGTGTCATCACTAAGTAGTACTAGAAGTTGTCTTGTAAATGTGGTGACTCTTGGCTTTCTTAGTATTTTACGTTTATGACAGCCTTGAAATTTATTTTAGTTTTGTGTTTTTGTTGACAAAGAAAATGCATGTCTTTCCAGGAAATTCCCAAGTACAGAGAAGTATGAAGGAGAGATACACACCCCCATCCTGCCTGCCCGAGGGACTGTGTTTTTGGCTAACTTGATTAGCCTTTAAAGTTCTTAAAAACAATGCCTCATACTTGCATGGTTTTTATTCACTCATCTCAAGGTATTTTTAACTTTATTTAAAAAGCTTTCCATGTGATTGATGAAGTGTCCAAGATTTGCTGTGAATACTTTTGTTCTTACATCTTTAAAATTTACTGAAAAGCCTGAATTTAAGCTCTGTGTGAGTGTTGACACCATTTCTTACTTCAAGAACCTGTCTATGTTTAGCCTGAATTCAGGGCTGATGTTCAGGACCAGGTGAAATGGAGCAGAAGAGCCCAGTCCAATCCTCTGGAGACCAGACAGAGAGCCACAGCTGGATGAAGCTGAGCTGACAGCACAGAGGTTTGAGCCCTGGAGAGGAATCCATGCATGGACTTCCAGGTCACAAAGCGTCATGGTTGTAGTCAACACAGAGGGCATCTTTGTGGTCATTGACTATACACTCAAACCTTCTCAGGGTAAGGACTACCGCTTTCTTTTGTGCATTTGGATTCCAGTAAGTTTGGAAGGGCTTTAGCTAGTCAAAGGTATGGGTTTCCTTCTCCAGGGTGTTTGAAGAAGCAGTTTGGATGAAAAGGATTCCTTTAAAATGTTTTGATCTTTAAATCAGTCATTTAACATCTTCTCCACCAATTGCTGGGCTCTTATTAAATCAAAGAATTCAGATCCTACCTAAAAGAACCAGGTTCAGGAGAGGGCTGTGCTGAAAGCTATGTGTACATGAAGAGGCCATGTGTTCAGAAGAAAATCCTGACAGGGTCCCCGCTGGTTTTTTTGTAGGGGGCTATGTCTGCAACTGTGAGAACAATTGTGGACACACTGGAAGCTGCAGGCTGTTGATTCCCAAGTACACACATGAGCACCTGAGTGGTTCTCCACTTTCCTTCTGGCCATCAATAGGTGCTCACTTGGACTCAGGATGATGTAGGAAAGAAGAGCCAAACATTGGAGTTTTCAGGGAAGGGGAGCAGTGCAGAGAGCAAGGCTGAAGCAGTAAATTTAATTGTTTTATGGTTCAAGGACAGGAGCCTGGCCCCATCCTGGGTCTTCAGCATGGTATGTAAAGTCAGGGATGCCAACCCCTGAGCAAGTAAAGCAGAAAACAGTCCTAGTCACTAGAAGAGCTTTCCAAGCATCAGAGATGCCAGCTGAGCCTGAAGCATGGCTGATCTACAGGAGCAGCAGGTGAGCAAGTCCTGAGATCATCTCCCCATTTGCTGAGGTCAGCCAGGTCCTGGGTTGGACTCACACTTCCTCAGAGCATGGAGAAGGAGACAGCCTTGGACAGCAAGTACAGTGGGACACAGCAAGCACCACAGGCAGGCTAAAGAAACTAAGCATGTGCAACTTGCAGAAAGGACAATGAAAAGAAGACTCAGGAAGTAGCTGAGGAACACACTGAGGGATGATGTGCACATGTGTTTGTTAAAGGATTGTGTTTTTTTCCATAGAAAGAACAATTTATTAAGAAAAATTAGATGTACTTTCTCAATTTCTTCAAACCTCGAAGGTTATATATTTCTTATAAAATAAGTGTGCCATCCAAAAAATGTCTTCTAATAGAACTTGTGTGTTCCTCTCACAGTCTAGTATGCTGTCTCCTTCCCTTTGACTTTGACTTACAGATCAGGACTCCATGGCTCAGCTCAGTTTTATCAGTATCATGCACCACTTAGAGACCTCCTGCAGACCTTCTGGTCCTCTTCTCTGTGGTTCCTGAGATTAGTTTCCTCAAGAAGGGAAATCAGTTCTAACAGGTGCAAAGGAACTTCAGATGTACTCCCTAATGGCATCATGGAGGAATCCCATTGAGTACAAGTGATTGAGTCACTTACAAAAGTTTGCTTGTATAGTTCTTGCATGGTTCCAGTCTCTTGCCCAGCACTTCAATCAATAACGTATTATTTCCTTCTGCAATCTCAGCCTGTGCTTTCCCATTTTGAATTAGTTGTTGAGTCTCACACTGGGTGGGTGGTCATCCATTTCTCTGTCAGCCTTTGACTTGTGAATGCTGAGTACCTGGAAGCTCTGGGCAGAAATCTCTGTCTATTTGAGCAGATAGCTTAGGGTAAACCTAAATAATCTGTCTTCCTAGTCTTACCCCAAATTTTGAATCTCTCTGTCTTTTCTCCCTGTACCTCTGCAGTGGTTTTCCTCTAACAGCATGCAATTGGGCAAATGTAGGTAATGCAGTCTTCCCAATACCACCCCACTGCGATGAGCTCTGGTAATTTCTTTTCTTTCTTTCTTTCTCTCTTTCTTTCTTTCTTTCTTTCTTTCTTTCTTTCTTTCTTTCTTTCTTTCTTTCGGCTGTTCACTGTTCTTCTTGAAGCTTTGTTTGGGGATTTCCTGTACTCTACAACTCAGAGCAAGCCCTTTGGCCTCTGTTTCATGATCTTAAACAGACAGAAAGGAGGTTCTGGTGTCTCCGACATCCCTGCTACGTCCAAAGGTTCAGATTCCCTGATTCAATGGTTTTCTCTATCACCAGAGATCAAACACTCTCCTATAAACACACCCTTTTGAAATACAATTTTGCACAACTTCCCTGCTTAAATTAGTGTTGAATCGTAGGGCTTATTCTGTTAAGATTTAATTTAATTTTAATTCCAACTTTTTCTGAACATAAATTTGATAAACTGTCATGAAAGGTAACACCTTTTCTTATTTACAGTACACTGAACTTTCCCCAACTCTGCTTATGAAAGAAATATGTTTGTTTTACTCTGTGGTTATTGCTGTAAATTGAGCTGGTGATTTTAAGAAAAGCAGGTGAATTAAGTCCTGGGTGACTGGAGAGTGTGTGGGATAGTGAAAGAGTGAGACAAAGAAATATCTACGGAGATTACATCTTGCTGGAAGCCTTTTGGTTGCAAGTCACTGAGTCCCCAGTGATAATTCCTTATGCTAAGCAGGACTTTAATAGGATTGGTTAATAAATTTGGCTGGATCAGAGATGTAAGGCATGTCACAGGCTATGTTGTCTATCTTTTTTATCTTTGGGTTCTGCTTTCTTCAATGTTGTCTTAGGGCCGGGGATTTAGCTCAATGGTTCCGGTGCCTGCCTCGCAAGTGCAAGAATCTGAGTTCAATCCCCGGTTCAGAAAAAACACTGTTGGCTTCATTTGAAGGCAGGTTGTCTCCACTTAACAGAGAAGACAGCCACTCATAGCATGGTCAAAAAATGGTGGCCTTAGTGCAGGGAGAGGGGAGGGATGGGAAGCCTGACTGGGGTGGCATAACTATTGCAGGACAGTTAGGTGGACACTATGGGAGATGTGGCAGACAGGTGGCCTGTTTTAGGGACTGGTGGAGAAAGGGTCAACATTATGGAGAATGAGGAGTTCTGTTCTCAGAAGAAGGGCTGATTGGAAAGCTTCACAAACATCACTCAGAATATCACCGATGAAAAAAGGACAAGCTTCATATCACATGAGATGCTGAGACACGAGTGTAGAAGATATTAAACCTACTGCTTCTTCTATTAAGTGGAAGTATTGAATGACCTTGCACTTAAATATTGTCTGTACCATATGACTTGGATTAGCACATTTATTTACCTAAATTCTGAAAACATTTGGTTACATAATACTGCATTACATTCTGGCTTATGGCATTTGTCCATTATGCTCATGTCTGACCTAGTCAATAAACAATAGAATATGTTAAAAAAAAATCAATCACGAAAGACATGTTTTCTCACATAAAATCTTGGGATATGAAGTTGTTTCATCTGCCATTATAGATCAAACATAATCCTGTGTTAACCCACCAGGTAAATTTCCCAGCTTCTCCAGGTTAATCTGAGAAAAATCAATATTAAATCAAAGGAGTCCTTAGCAACTGTTGCAAATTGTTCTGCTTCATGGGATTTTTCCAGAGACTGCTGTCCTTTGGGCCTCTAAACACAAGCACATTTACACGGATGAAGTTAGTTGAACCTCTTAATAGTTTTGGCAATATTGACAGCTTCCTAATATTTTTTGTTTCAAAATTCTGCATTGCTATGATTTCCCCCCTCTTCTTACACAGAAGAGATGGGTTTCCCTTCCCCTGCCCTTGAGGTGGATTAATAGTTAATGGTGGCTTGGGAGGAGGAACAGAGCCTATGGGATGTGGTTAGAGATTAGTCTTTAAAACACAGCTAAACCTTTTGTCCTGGTTTTAGTTGCTTGCTAGCCTCCTGCTGGGCTTCCTGGAGAGACAACTTGCTGGAGTCTAGACTCTACTCTGCCCTGGGCAGCAGAGCCAGATTCTTGGTTGGTGGGTGGACATGGCTCTGCCTAGAATGACCAACTTCCTATGCATGATCCTTCCACAGACCTGACTGTGTCAAGGGCTCTAATTCTCAGAGCCTGTGAATAGCCTTCCATCTGTGAAGAGGAAGACCTAGGCTTTCCCAAGGAAGCAGATCAGAAAGGAAAGCCAAGACCTTACCTTTCTGGTTAACTCTGGCTCGGGCCAAGTCCATTTAGCTGGGCCACTGGAAGGTGAAACATTAACCTTCTAGAGACAGAAACTTCATTATCTTAATAACAAGTGGCATACTGGCAGAAAGCAATGTAGAAAGAACCTGGAACTTGCAACCTGCAATAAATTTGGAGAGGGCCATTGGGCAGGGAGGTTGTGGGATATATGATCCTGCCCTGCTGGACTCTTGGAAACACAGGCTCTGCAAAGTACATGGGTCATCCTTCAGGTGGCGGAGTCCCTATAGAAGAGAGCACCTGTCCATTCCCAGTGCAAAGTCTGGACAGACTCTTGGACTGCCATATTCTTAGGAATTTTATGATGGAGAAGGAATCTCAGAGAGCTCCATGAGGGGCATTGTGGTTGCAAGCAAGAGAAACCAGTTCTGGTCCCTAAGGCAAAAAGGAATTTCCTGGCAGGAGCTGGTCTTCTCCAGCCAGTGTGAAGGATGAGGATAGAGATGGGAGTGGGTAGGAGCCAGGCTTCCTCAGAACACAAGAAACAAGAGGGCAAACTAAAGGATGTTCTCCAAGCAAGACTCCTCAGATATGGTCCAGACAGCTTTATTCTCCGGAAAAGTGTCATAGCCTTGCTTCACAGGTTCCTCAGCAAGATGGGTTGTCTTTTTCCAGGGGGAAGTGACTGCCACTGAGAAAGGCCTGGAGGGCAGGCCACCTAAAGCCCCAGGGTCCACCCAACTCTCTTTTGGAATGATTTTCTTCCAGTTCCCCTCAGGAAGGACTGTTTTTCCAGGGGTTTTTTTTGCTGTCACATTCTCTGCTTTGTATTTTGCTTTAGACTCATAGGATGTCCTTTGATCTGGAGCATCTGACTCCTCACTAAGTACCAGGAGCAGATCTGGCACCAGGATGGGGCCCTCAGCACTTCCTTTATTCTCCTGAGCCTGTATGAGTGGGGAGGCCTGTGTTTGATCATTTACAGGAAAGATCCCAACACTGAGTTGTGCGGGTGTGACTGGCTCATCCACAGGCTGCCCCTCTCTTTATCCTTTGCTGTGAGCATAAACATGCTGATATTGCTGCAGGAAGGTGGCCACCTCCTCGGTGGCGAGTCTGAGCTGGAGACTCTGAACACTAATTTTCCAGAACAATCATGAGGGGCTGGAACCTTCCCTGAATGTTGACCTTGCAGGCTTTTTATCACCATTTACCATGTTCAAAGAAGAAAATATGCCGCTGGGAGCTGTGTGGCTTTGGGTGAGATTTTGGCTCTCTGTCCTTCTCACTGTAACATGAAGAGCCCTACAGGAGAGAGGCAGGAGCTCTGATTCTCAGCGGGTTTCCCAGACCTCTATGTTAGCTGGATACATTGAAGGGAGTACAGATTTAGGGATTATCAAGCACTCTAGACCCAGTGGAGATGAAATTTGAAACATTGTTTCTGAGCAAAAACAAGTATCATTTAACTCCACCCAGTGATTCAGTGACAGGACAATTAAGAGACCTATCTTCTTGGAATACAGATTAAAATAAATAGGTGCAATCTATCATATGTCATCATTTTGTGTAAAATAGATGTGAAAGGATTTGTGCAGGCCAACAGATTATGAAACAAGACAGATCTTAAATCACTGGGCTCTATTTGAACTTACATATATTTTTAATTTTAAAAGTATTTAAACCAGTCACTTTCATAAGTGAAGTTACAAGGGTTTGGCAACACAGAGGAGTCACTGAGCTGGACAAATATTTTCCTAATGGTTTTGACTTTTTCGTGTTCCTTTAAATATCAAGTAATAATATTTTTAATGTTTTTGTAAACATGAGATGTTTTAATGCTTGAAAAATTGTATCTCATAAATAAGCTTTATTATCTGTCAAAAAGGATGAAAATATAACTTTACATTTCTGTTTTAAAGTAATTTTAGTGCCTATTAGCTATAAAGTAACAGTTATATATAATTTAGAGTATGTAGTCACTCGAAACAACTTGACATTTTCACACAAACACAGAACCATAATAATAGTCTTGGGATTTCATTGGAAGTATGCACCACTACAGGATATTAAAATAACTTATGGTGCACTGTAATTCTTGTTTTGTATTTGTCCAAGTAGTTGTGAAGCAGGCAATAAAGTAGTAAAATAAAAAGCTAAGCTCCAACTCCAGCTAAGCTGTGTTCTTAAAGTTGTAGTCATGTTTTTGTATTAAGTGTGATTAACCTAGTTGACATTTTCCTGTGTCATCTTTGACTTTTTCTTGTTTAACAGTATTTTCTGTTTCAGTGATAAATTCTGTTTATCTTAGCTTATTATTATTTGAGACACTGTAATTGGTTCTCTAAGATACAAATGCTGATTGTGGTGTGTAGTTAGAATTCTGCTCTTAATTAACAAAGAGTAAATTACTTGTTGCTTTTAAGAGGGTGTGGATATGGAAGAATTTTTTGATTTGGCTAAAACAATTGAACAAACACAATCAGAAGCTGAACTCTTAAAAGTGGATTTGGCTATTGGTCTGGGTATGTAAATAAAATCCACTACATTGTCCATGGGTTTGAGGCTAAATGTTTAGCAACCTGAAATGTATATATGGGCTGTACATGCAAATGAAATAGAGCATTACATCATTTTTGCTGGCTTAGAGAACATAATTTGGACACAACCTTTATGAGGAATCTATGAGAGGAGTATTTTGTGAATATTGTAAACCAGATGTAAGGACAATATTTAACCTACTTAAGAGAAAAAACCATTTACCACATCATTTATAGAGCTGACATATAATTATGCTTGCCTCATTAAAGCATGCCCAACATTATCCTCTTTCTGGCAACGCATATCACTGTATGTCCTTGAAGAGAATGAAAAGGCATTTCTTTAAAACACTCCTTAATTGTACTTTTGCATTAATTTTGATTGGCCTTTTGCCCATTGGTAAGGCTCATAGTATCATTTTGAGCAGCAACACAATAAATGAAAATCCGTCTATAATAACCAACTCTGTCCTTAAATATTATTCCTGAGAGAAAGGCTAAGGAAAAAAATAATTTTTGTGTGGTTAAAGATAGGCACCATTTATAATCTACATATTGCAATTAAAACCACTCAAGGATTTGACTTCCGTTAATTTTAATTGAAGTGGTATGTGGGTAGGGATTAGGTGAGTGCACAGATGTGCACAAAACTTAATATGAACCCGGAGAAATGTCTTTTCTCCATAAAAGGTCTGACCAAATGTTCACAGATGGAATTTGAGAGGACCCTTATTGAATAAACCAGTAGGGCTCACTTGGGTCATTTCTGTAGCAGTTCCATATACTTTATGTTGGAAAAGACATGACCCTTTCTTTTTCTTTATAAATTATTCTCAGGCTTGATTAGTTAATGTCTTTAATTTGCATTCATGCACCTAAATGAAAGTAAAAACAAATTAGTCCAATAAATGTACTTTATAGATGATGGTTTAAGGAGGTTGAAAATTCTCAGCTAACAGATATTAATTAAGAATATTAACCATAGTAATCTCTGGTGTCAGCTGAGATGTCAGGAACAAAAGCAAAACCTGAAAGAGGAGAAAGGGACACGGTTTGAGGAGTCATGAAGAACTTTTCAAATGTAAGCTGTAATGAAAAGTTTAGAACTGAGTCAAGAGAATTCTAGAAAAATGCACACATGTATTCTTTCTGGTATTTCTGAAAACTAATAGTGGCTGTCACACAGCAGGTGTGTGATAAAATATTTTAAATAAACAAAAAGATGAATTTGTATATTACATTTTTATTTGTAATACAGATTTCCCAATATCTTTAAATAAATAAGAAGGGATGATATATAAGTTCAAAAGCACATCACCTTAACTTTCAGTAATTCATAATTTTACAGCATGATATCTCATTCTCTGCAGAATTTCACAGAAAAAAGGGGCAAAAATTGAAAATTAAAATAAAATCCCATAGTAGCTGATGTGAATTAATTTTAAAGTGGATCTGATAAAAATTTGAAGATAGGGAAATATAACATAAAATAAAAGCTGATAAAGATTACTATTAATAGCTTTCTGTAGAGAGATACACTCATATCTCCCCTTCCTTACTTCTTTAATTCTTTCCTAATGCAGATGAAACTGACTACAGAGAGGAGCCCTCTGTCTAGATGAGCTCCTGGGGTCAGCACTTGAAATAACACCAGGCACTGGATGGAGGCTTTGCAAGGATTTATCCTTCCCCTTCGCCATGCTACCCTCCTGCCTCTGCTGCTGAAGAGTTCATCCCACACCCAAGTAGCTGGTCTGCCCTTAAAGAGATTGTATATGTTTAGCCCATCATTTTTAAAAGGTGTTTTCTTCTAAGGTTTTTAGATCATTTAAAGCACAACTTTACACTCATCCCACTCAGCAGTCTGAGAGGTTGAGGCAGAAGGGTCACAAGTTTGAGCTCAGCCTGGGCAACTTAGCAAAACACTGTCTCGGGGAGAAAAAACTGGAGATGTAACTCAGTGCGAAAGTATTGGGTTTAATCCTCAGTACTGTAAAGCAAACAAACAAACCACTCTTAGCTGAGTTGGAGGGGCACATTCCTATCCAGAAAGAACAATACTGTTCAGTCATAAAATTAAGCCCACATCTTCACTGGTTACTGAGGCCCTGCTGTGGGGTTGGGCACGGGAGGAAGTTTGTGGCCATATTTCAGTAACTTACGACTGGAATAAACTTTCTTACTTCCTGACCAATGCTCAGGCTGTTGGACTAATTAACTTATCTGTTAAAAATTATACTTTCTCTAAAATACAGACAGTTCTGATAAATCAAGATATACTTGACATAATTATGAAGTTTCAAATATCCCTTTTATGAATTTCATAGTTCTCCCAAATTCTCAAGTTGAACCATTAATAAGTGAGACACAGGGGTCTGAGTTGGTAGATTTGACATTGGCAAAGAGGATGAGTTGAATTCCAAAGGGATCATTGAAGTTAGAGATACCCAAAAATGATTTATCATTTTTACCATACATTTTACTAATTGGATGAATGTTTTAATTTGATTTTCTCCCCTGAAATCCCATCATATAAAAATGATCTGATGGAGACTCTTTTGACTTCCCTGCCATCTGCCAGGACTTGCGTGGTCCTCTTTTTATAGCTGTAGGAAGTGAGCAAACCAGATTCTTCCAGGCAAATAAGTGCATTCCAGTTCTAGGTCACATTATGTGGGAGATTCATGGTAAGCTTGGGTCATCATTGTACCCAGTGCATCAGTCTCTGATGAGGGATATTTTTGGCACTTTCTTCTGTAGGCCAAACAGGGATGCTGGTGTCATACCATATCCTTCATAACTCGAGTTTGGACAACACCCTTTTCGGTGAAGATAACATTGGATTCTAAGTGAGAGCAAAAATAGAGTGAATTTGTAAGCTGGTCTTGTTTATATACATTTATTCAGAGCCCTTGCAACCTTTAATCTTTGTGCAACTGATAATTTAAGTCCAATAGAACAAGTTGCTGTGACCATAGGAAGAGATACTGGAGTTGGGTAATCAAGAGTCTGCTAAGCCCAGACGTAGGCCTGGGAAAATTTCCCAGCTCATCTCTAGTCTTCACCTCAGTTTTGTAAGCAATGCAACAATATCTATACTTCTTGATTAGACTATGGAAGAACAGGAAAATTCTCTTTATGCAAATAATTTATTCTGCTCTTCGTTGGCTCTGGTCTAAAAATCTAGGCAGAGGAATTATTTTGAGATTTAATATTGGATCCTAACAATCTTGTGTGTTTTCTTGTCTTAGAAAATAGGAGAATAAGCTAAGTACATACTACTCTGCATCTGCTGGACAGTTAAATTTGGTGCTCAATGGCAGTGTGAGGATTAAGGTAAAATTGTTTGTGCTCCAGTAACAAACAGCCCCCAAGTCTCAGTCTTAAAACAATGAAGGTACATTCCTCCCCACTTGGCAAGGACCCAGGCTGACAAAACAGCTCCTGCCTCGAATGCTGTCACTCAAGTGCTCACTTTTACTGCTTTTGTTGGGAGTGACACATCGTGTGACTTCTACCAATATCTTCCTGGCCAAAGTAAGTCATGAGACCTCCCCTAACTTAAAGGGGGAGGAGAGCTGCAATCCTACTATGCGCCTGGAAGGAGAGAGCAAGAGTATTTATGAACATCCTTAATATTTATGGCAGGTAGGAATGTTCTGGCCCCTGCTTCTCAGTAGAATGATCTTTCACTCTCTCACTAAACTTCTGATAGCTACTTTGCATCCTTACATAAATGATTTATTCCACATGGGAATTGATGTTATCACTTGCTTTAAATATTCTGAAACTATGCTAGAGTGTTACATGGTAATACATAGAATGATAATTAAATTAAATCATTCATTCATTCTCACCTCAGGATCTTCTTCCTATATTTCTGTAAATGATAGTCCTTTAATTTCTATACCTTCCCCCAAATTTATCTCTCAGTGCTGTTTTGGTTTGGTTTTGGTTTCCTGAAATTGATAGAGTGGATCATCTTGTGGTTACATTGATGCAGACCTAGGGGACAAAAATCTTCATGAAGATATCCAGGGTGGTGTGACACTGGGCCAAGATGCTTGAGAAACACATGAAGGAAGTGTAGGTACCTGGGAGAGTGGGATGACAACTCCCCAGGGGCACAATGCAGGACCTGTGACTGACCAACAGAGATTTGTCAGAAATTGTGCAGTCTTTCAGAACCTTCCCACTATGGCACCATTTTGGAAAATAAGTAAAAGCAAGGAGGCAAGTTGAAAGGTTTCTTTCTTTATAGCATCCTTCCAGTTACTTATCGCACTATTTTGCCAAAATACCTCCTAGATTCAACAGCACTACTAACATTTTTTTCTTTCTTTCTTCTCAATGCTTTATTCACATAGGTTTTAAATATCATGAAGGCTGACACAGTATCCTATTGCTATCCCAGCAAAAGCTTTTTGCAGCTCAGTGTGAGACACCCCGAACCTGCTGAACACAGTGTTTTTTCTTATTCTCAGGTGTTTTCTTTTTTCACACTGCAAAGGTGCCATGCTCTTGCTTTTAGAGAGAAGGGTTGAGAATGTTGTGGGTGGAGAAGCTTATTCCTTTGCTACCTTAGGGTGGAAATCAGGGGGGAAATGTTGCTCTGTGCAAACTCACACAGGCATTCTCTTTTTTTCCCTTGGCACATAGAAGCAAGTGATGATCCAGGAAGAAGAAACAACACATACAAACTCCTACAGGCAGCAAAGACCATCAAACACTCAAGGAAAACATGGGTTCTTATTCCCCACAGGTATGGTGTGCGCACTGAGAGAGGTTATCAGACTATAGGCCTAAGAAGCCAGTCCAAGGACCAGCTGGCAGGCTGGAATCCCAGCTCCTCTACCTATGAGCTGTGAGATGTGGGGCAAATTACCGAACCCCTCTGTACTTTCAGTTTCTTCATTTTCAAAATGTAATCATAAGATTCATTCTTCATGACATCTGGCCAAGAGTGGGCACCCACTCCATGCTGCTAGGCTCTGCAGTCTTTGATATGCGGGAAATCTGGAGCAGCAAATATGAATTAATTTGTAATGGGCTTCCGCAATTCTTGGGCATATGGACCACACAAAGTATTGTTCATTTTTTTTCAATAGAGATCTTTTATTGCCATCATTAAAATATCACAAATTTATCTTCTAATCCAGAAGCTTGTTTCTGTAGCTGGATAACTCTTGGATCTTATTCATCAGGCTGCTGAACTGTTCCCTTTTCAGAAACGTAGATGCCATCCAAAAATTTTCTGATATCTTTGTTTTTGACTGTGGTTGCTTGCTGAATCAAAGCACCTGAATTTGAAACAAGCACAATGTCGTTTCCTTCAAGGAATAGTTCATCATTCTGGGCTTGAGATAATGAGCAAACAACACCTGCCCTCGCACAAACCTGGTGGTTGTATTTTTCACCCAAGAAATTCCAGATTTCAACAAGAGACCCATTCTCCTGAATGCCGACGTTGATGGGGAAGTGAGCATATACAGACTTCATCTTGTAACAGAAGCCCAGTGTAACACCTTTGATCATGTTCTGTACGTAACTACAGATTGTGCGAACAGTAGCCAGTTCCTTTCTGTTTCCCCACCATTTGTCAACCCGGAGCATCTTCTTTTTCTTTCCAAGGAGACTGAGTTCTACATTAATGTGGTTGAAGTCCCTCCACAGGGTTCCTCTGGGCCCTTCACAATAACTGTACCTCCCTTCAGAGTGATGTTGACATTTTGGAATGTCGACAGTCTGATTGCTG
The DNA here is from genome assembly GCF_053883595.1 of Heterocephalus glaber. Taxonomy (NCBI): domain Eukaryota; kingdom Metazoa; phylum Chordata; class Mammalia; order Rodentia; family Bathyergidae; genus Heterocephalus; species Heterocephalus glaber. Next base: position 55,809,031 of record NW_028258320.1, read on the forward strand.
AGAATGGTCTTCATTCTTGCAAGAGATGCAGCAAAGAGCAAAGTATTGTTCTTTGACAGCTTCCAACTTGCTAATATTTCCCACATTTAAGTTTAAGCTAAGAATATCCAGAATCTTGGTAACATTACCATAAAATTTTTATAAAATTTTCTCTATAAAAGTGAATCATATTCATTGTAGAACTTTTGAAAGGCAAAGAGAAGACAGTATCGCCACTCTGGGATGTCCTCTGAATAGCTTGGACTCCTCCTCCTAGTCCTTTCAATGTAGGGGTGTGGTATTTACTGGTCCAAATTGAAATTTATTTGTTCTGTTTTCCAATCTGCCCTTTGCACTTGACAAAAGATTTTGACCACTTTCTATTTTGCATATTCCCATGAGTGGCTAATCTTAATATGAATGTAGAAGACAGAATATATGCTGGTCTATAAGAGATAAGTGACAAAATTCATTTAACTAGCACCAACTGGAGACTTAGGTCATTTAAAATATTTCTATAATAAATATCACTGTGTGTACTACAGGGTACATAATTATTTATTTGCAATTACTTTTGCCTCTTCCCTTAGGAAGAATTCCCTAGAAGTGGGATTCCCTGTTCAAAGGTTGTGTCCCTTTCAGAACATTTTAGAAAATTGAATTAATGAGGATTACATATAAAATTATGGCCCTATCATGGGGCATGAAAACATCTGTTTCCTTAGTTCCTCTCCCACACTGGGCATTATGTGTTCTTTAATGTTTTGTAGAACTGATGTACTAGAAAACATACTTTGTTGTTATTTTAATTTGAATTTCTTTGATTACCAAGTGCTAGGAGTTTTTATTACTACACTTTATGGGCATATGGCTTTGCTCTTTTGTGAATTGTTCGCCTCTGACTTTGCTCTATTTACCAGTTAGGGCATTTATTTTTTCTTATTCATATGTAAGATATTTTTGTAGACAAATTATATACTTTTGTCATATATCTTTGAATATTTTTGTCCTTATTATTTATTTTATCTCATCCATATAAAATTTGTATATGTTGAAAGCTGGCACTGTTTCTATACTATTCTTTAGTATTCCTTTTATTACATGCAAAGTGTTATAATACTAAGTAGGTAGTATATACCAAGTTTAGATACGTATCTATATTTTCCTCTTCTTTACTAGTTTTACTTTTTACATTTCGCTTTTAAACATCTGTCAGAAAATTTTAAGGTCTTCTGAGAAGAGTAATGTTATAGTTTGGACCTTGAGTTTCTCCCAAAGGTCCATAAGTGGTGGGTGTTCAGGCTATCAGAAAGTGGTCTTTAGGAGGCGGGGCTTGGCAAAAGGTAGGTCATTTGGGGTGTGGCCATGAAGGGGATGTTGGCACTTTCCTTCCTCTCATTTTGTTTCCAGGTTATCAGGAGTGATAGCTTCTTCTGTCACATGACCCTGCCAGGATGTTTTGCCTTGCCACAGGCCCAAAATCAATTGGAGCAACTAACCATGAACTAAAACCTATGAAATTGTGAGCCAGAGTAAAGCTTTTGTCTTTATATGTTGAGTATCTCAGATTTTTTTTTTACAGCAATTGAAAGTTGACTAACATAAGGTATTTGGCTTTAATTATTTGAACTTAAGATATTTATTGCATTAGATTTTACCTTTTTCTTTGAAATGCTGCCTTTTTACACTGATTTCTTATATACATTCCTACTAAGATTTTTATTTTGGCATATTGACAAGTCAATTCTCTTGCCATTTTTACTTCAAACATTTTCTGATTGTTCTTCCTTAATTTTAGAATTATTTTTTAAGAGGGAAAATATGTCATTTAGGGAAAATAAGGAATTAAGTCTATAGATTAGTTTGGAAAGATTTGACACATTGTAACATTTCTGTTATTGATTTTTCCTATTAATGAATCTGATATGACTTGACTTGTGTAAATCTTTGGCCCTCAACAGATTTTGCAGTTGAGTATAAATATTTTTGTTTCATTCCTTGCAATCCATATTCCTCCTATTATTGTGAATGTAATTCTTTTTGTTACATACCTTTTTATTATTCCTATATAGAAAAAATATTAATTTCTTATATTTATTTTTAGCTCATCATATCTGGTCTATATTGTTGTTTGCTAGAATTACACAGTTAATTACTTCCTCAATGAGGTAGACAATAAAAATAATATTCTTTTGTGTTATATTTTCTAATATATATTCCTATTTTGGCTTTATTAGATTGAAAAGACATCACTGTTTCAATTTTGGTAGAAATTGCTTTAGATTTTGTCATTAATAATTCATATATGCATGCTTATTATATGAAACAAATTTCCTTTTATAAAGTTACTTTTTGAAATAAATACATTATTTTCCTCTTTTGATGTATTGAATGTGTGATTAGCTTATCATCCTGTTTTTTTGGAATTGAACCATCTTTGCCTTCTTGGAATAATTGCTACATGGTTAATTCTAAAATCTATTATTTTTCATTTCATTTGTTTTTTCAGGATTACTATCACATATTTTATACAGTCTGGTCTCTTACTATTTTATATGCAGTCTTGTTTCTAGCTGTATCCCTTCTCCTTTAAAAAGCATGTATTTGTGGTTTTTAAAAATGATATTTGAAACTTGATCTTAGCCAAAAGACAGAGAAACAGTTTCATTTGTATTCTAAATTTTTAATTTTCATTGTAAAATTGGAACAAATAAAGCAACCTAAAATTGTATGGAGAATGAGTCATTTTTCCCTACTGTCTCTCCAGTTTCACATTAATCTCCTTAGTCATATATTTAATGTCATTGGTTGGTTTGATTTGTATCTCTGTCTGTCTGATCTATCTCCTACCTATCTATCTAGCCACATATCTGTGACATAAGAGTGGAATCATGCTCCAACTTGATATATTTAAATTAACAATGCAAAGTCCTCCTGAGATAATAAATAACACAAAACATATTCTTTAAATGAATGCTCAATATTCCAAGGCATATCGTTATAGGTCAGTGAATTTAAGCACTTCTTTACTGATAGTTATTTCTAGTTTTTCATTTTCAAACAATCCTGCATATTTCTATGGATAAGTATGCATGCTAGAAAGTTTATTGTTTATGGTGAATTTCTACAAGCAGAAATACTGCTTAAATTTGAAGGAAATATGAATTTAACATTTCATAGACAAATACTGGTATTTTCCTTCTAAAGTGTGTGTGATTCATGTTTCCAAGTGCACTGCCAGAGACTGTTCTTTCCCAGTGCTCTTATCAGCACTGAATGTTACTGATACTCAGAATTTGTGCCAGTGTGGGGCAAGGGGGTGTTTTTTGTTGCTTCAGGTCACATTAATTGTGACCACACATTTACTAGTTATTTGCATTTTCTCTTATGTTGTCACCCTAGAAGTTTATCTATTTTTTTCTTGCTCATCTCCTAATAAATCTGTAGTTTTAAGTGTTTTAGGATGTTGATATTTGTCTATTACATAGAAAGTGTAAGAGATTTTCATTAGTCTCTTGATTTTATGATATCATAAGGTATACATTTTTGAAAACTATTTAGAAGGTGATCTATTTCTTTTTCTTCCTTTATTGACTCTGGTTTTTCTTGGATAAGCATTTCCAATCTTACTGCTGTACAAATATTATTTCAAATTTAGTATAACACATGATAGCTAGGTTTATTTATTCAGTATAAAATATTTGCAAAACTGATCTACTTCATATTATTTAAATTTAAATTTAAAATGGATTGTAATTTTTTTAAATGATCTTAACAGAGAACTAGATTTTGAACTTCTCAATTTTTCCATGTTTTAATCCATTGATATCTGATTTACTTATTATTTGTTCTTTATTTCCACTTGTTTTTAAGTGAAAGGCTAAGTTCACAAGTTTTTATTAATTTTGGTTTTATAATTAAATCATTAATGAACTGATGAACTGTTCTTGGAACGGCTTTACCAATGGAAAATAACTTGGCTGGGGATATTTTAGGTCACATTTTTTTCTACTTTGATGTCTTTAGATATGGCTCCCTGGTCTGGATTTCATGTTCTAAAGGGTGAATTTGAGGTCATTGTTCATTATTGCCCTGTGCAGATAAGCCCTGGGTTATCTGGGGGAGCTGCAGGTTGTGCCTGCTCCTTCTCTGGTGCAATTTTTCATCACTTGCTAGGAAATATATGAGCATGCCTCACATCTGTAGTTTGTCCATGGAACACTGTGAACATTCTCAGTCAGCAAGCCCAGACCATTGCAATTTTTCTGAGTGAGAGTAACATGTTTGATAATCACTTCTTTTCTTTGGGAGGATAAGAGATATCTTCCAGACTACTGGCTTATTTTTGTGTGTTTAGATTCTTTTCTGTTCTCATTTCTCATGTCTTTTTCTTTCATCATTTTCATTTCTTTGTCCTTTTCCTCTCTGTTGAAAAGAGAATCTTATATTTGTATCTATGTTAGTGATTACAGTTGGCATTGTTCAGCCTAACACATGGGTTTGAATCCTGTTGTTGCATTTAAATCTTTTTGTGTACCTCTCTTAACTCCTTTCTCTCTGTGTTAATTTCCTTTTATGTTCTTATTTTCTCACCTGACTCCTTTGATTCTGTATCTTTTCATTCAAGAAAAGTTCTGAACTCTAGAGTATGTTACATAAAATCCAGCTGCTCACTTATGATTTTTATTATGGTTTACACCCACGAGGAAGCTCTTTCTCTGAGTTGCAATAGTATTCATGACCTTCCTGTTTTGTGCTTTCCAAGTTTCTTTATGCTGTACTTTTTCCTTTATATTCCTTGTCGAAAAAAAAACTCACCAAAGAAAGAGCTTCTGAGTCTCTTGTTTCAGCTGCCTTGAAAAGTGAGCTGGGACAGGTAGAGGGAGCACAGCTGGCCCCAGGTCCAGTTCAGCTCTTAGTTACTAGTAGTATGACCTCGTGTGCTTCTGTCTACTATGTTCACACTTTGTGATTTAGTGCTCTGAGTTCACAAAGTGCCCTCAGAAACATGCTCCCAGCTGGGCCGGCTGTTGGCACCCTCTTGCCTCTGTCCTGGGTTTTACATACCCAGATACCATGTGTGCCATAAGTACCAATTCTACCCCATCATCTTCCTGGAAATCCTCTTTTCATTGACACATGACTGTCATCTGACCTTCTGCTCCCATTCTCTGGCTGAAGTAAAGGCACCTCCTACCATGTATTTTCTCTTTGTGCCACTGGTCTCTTTCTCATGAACCACAGTCTTTGAGTTTATCATGAGGCAGGGCTTGGATAAGGGGGAGTTGATCTTTTTCTTACTTTTAAAATTAAGATCCAATTGCCTCACATTTTGTGGAGATTTTGCCCAGATTTTGCCATTAAGCTCTCAATCTTCATTTTCAGTAATAGCATTGTGATTTTTGTATTTTTAAAGTTACTTTGTAAGGATCTTGATAGACATAAATCATTTTAAAAATGCTTTTTGAGAGCTCTTCATGTGCTAGTTTGTGGAAATAAAGTCTTATTAAGACAGGGGTTAAAGATGGAGAAAGCTACATCGAGGTTGCTAGCTCTTTTAAATCAGAAGAATAAAACAGTAGTATACTAGAAACACCCAGAACACTACTGATAAAATAGCATGAGCAAAAGATATTTTTCCTATTCTCTCCTACTCAAATGCTTTTGTCGTAATACGAGACAGGCAGGTTTTGCATTCCTTTTATGCAATGCTCACAGAATGATGTCAGTACTGGCGAATGTGAAGGTGTCCGGAACACATTTTCTGATTCCAGTAACTCATGGTTCCACCAGTACTAGGAATCCTTGATGTCACCATGCTGAATTGATCAATAAAAATGAAATCTTCCTGAAGAATAACAATAATCTTATGAATTTTTTTAGAAGCTAAGAAAGGAGAGAATAAAATAAATGATTCTGGGTTTTAGCATCAGAAAGTTTCAAGACAACAAAACTCAGAATTAGTTTCGTCTAAATAAAGCATGAGTGTATCTGTTGAGTGGCTAAGTGCTGGAAATAGAAAAGCAGGCCGACCGTCAGCTGCAATATGATAAGAGAATCCATGTTTTTAAAGATACGGTGTTGTAGTTCTCATAGGCAGCAGTTAGATAAAGAAAAAGATGGAAGCAAGATCGGTTCCCTTTGGGATTCCCGATGACAACGTAACAGATGACTCCAGATGACAATGTAAGAGGGGGAATGGAAAGAAATTATATTAACAAACTGTTGTTGATGGTTATAATAAGATTTAAGCAACCAAATAACCGAACCTGAAAGACCAACATATTTTTCAAGATGATTTAGAAGGATCCTAACATTGAGGATGTCAAAAGCTGCAATTATGTCTGAACTCATTTCAGGAATGGCTTCCTGGCATCAGCTGCATGGAGGCGTTATCATGTCTCCATGAGGGCATTTTAGTACACAACCAAAATTGGACCAAACTCCTCCAAACACATTATTGTCATTAGATGCATTTCCTGCACATTTCTCTTACCAATTTGAATTATATTTGTAATTTCAAAAATGATTGAGATTATCAGTTTTTAAAAATCCAATATACTTAAAAGGAACTGTTTTGAGAGAGCTCATAGTCTTCCCAAAGATAGATGTGTTTATGTCACTTCAAATAATAACACAAAGACTACTTAGAAAACTTACAAAACATATTAATCTTCAATTTTAAGAGTCAAAGATGTTAGAAAATAAAAATATTGAACAATAATTTCTAATTATTAGTTTTCATTTTTAAAATGGCTGTAGACACACATCACTCGTGCTCTGCATATACCTTCAATGACAGCTGGAAAATTTCTTTTGTTCTTACATTAGAAATTTTGCTGTGGTTTCTGATGAGTATTTGTTATTATCAGTTGAAAATGATAAGAATTATGAATGCTAAATATATTGTGAGGCTTTACTAAACTGTTCTAATTTATGAAGTTACATTTTTAGAAGTTCCATCTTTACACCATATACTGGTTGAGAATCAGTTGTTCAGCTCAGGATTTCTCATCTGTGGCACAAATGATACTTTGAAGCAGATTCTTCCCTGTTATGGGACTGTCCTGTGTGTTGCAGGATATCAAGCAGCATCCTGGCTTCTACCCACTAGATGCCAGTAACATCACCCTTCTCTCATCACAACAAAAATGCCACCAGAGATTGCCAAATGTCCCCTGAAATGATAAAATCACCCCTGGTTGAGAACTGCTATGGTTGCCTTTTTATAAGGCTGCCGTGCATGGGGCAAATGCCCAAATCCCCCTCCTCTTGCATTCACAGAAACAGTAACCCAGGGATCACAGTCCTTTGCTGACACTCTTGGCTGGTCTAAGTGTTTAACTGTACGTCTAATTTTCTCTTAGTTTGTGACAACTTTTTGTAATTTTTACTTCATATAATCTCCAACTTATAGAAGATTTGCAAAAAGTAGTACAAAAATTCTCATATACAATTTACCCAGGATGATTGATTGCTAACATTTTTTTATTTGACTTTTTCTTATCATATATCTGTATACACATATATATGAATACATGTATGTATACAAACACATATAATTATTTCTCCTGAGTGATTCTAGACTGAATAGATAGCATGCCTCCTTTATTCCAAAATGGTTCAGGACATAGTTCCTAAACAAGAAAATTTGTTGCATAATTATGAAAATGAGCAGCTTTGACATGGATACACACTCTATTTTCAAATTCTGTCAAAGGCTATAATGTACTTTAGAGATTTGTATATTTTTCCAGAGATGGGTCCAATACCTCAACTTTGGCTTGGACAGTGCCTGATTAGTTCCTCTGGCCTTTTTGTCTTCCTGGCCATGGTATTTTTAAAGAGTATGGTCCAGCTATTTTGTAGAAAGTCTCTCAGTTAGGTTTATCTCATATTCTTTGAATGCTTTTGTCCTGATTTTGCATTTTTGGCAGAAATACTACAGGAAGAATAAGGTGTCCTTCTTAGTGCATTGGAGCAGGAGATAATGTGAGGTCATTGTCACATTGCAGACAATGTGGACTGACTGTATGGCTAGCAGGGTGTCTGCCAGGTTTTTCCATTATAAATTTACTGGTTTTCTTATGGTAATAAAAATTTGGGGGATGATAGTTTGAGGCAATATCATAGCCTGTTCCCCCATCAGAATTTCATCCATTAGATTTAGCATCCATTTGAGGGTTCATACCTAAATTAGTTATACTGTAATAGTTGCAAAATCAACAGCATCTCTTCTTAGCAGTTGAAAAGAAAAGTTAGCTGTAAAGAAAAGCTGTCCTTTCTCCTCATTTACTTATTCATTCATCTATACAAGAAAAGACTTAGGAGCTCTCCTTTTAATCCATAACTTTTAATCTGCCGTTGTCACCATTTATTCTGTGGCTCAAACTGTTCTGAATTTGGCCAATGAGAACCTCTCTAAACAGGCTCTGCATTATGTTGATACCTATCCATCATTTCCTAAACACTTCTCTACCTACTGGCATGAAACTGTCTCAAACTCATCTTTCCCTACCGGAGACCTGGAATCAGCCTCTCTAGGCCAAAGAGCTCTGGATCTTTTCAACAAGGAAGAGTATTTGAAAATCCCAGTGTCGAGGCTTGGTGTGAATGCCGATTTTAAATAAACTCCACCAAAAGGTTGAGGATGCTTCTAATATCATCAGAAAGAAAATACAAGTTTGAGTAGTAAACAAGGGAGGGAGATATCGTGGGAACTGGTTAGTTTTTGTATGTGCTTGATGAACTACCTGGTGTAAATTCATTCACCCTGAGAGCTTCTTTTGTGAGCGTACACAATCTGGAGAAGATCCGTGTACTTTTTATCTTCCAAGTATGGACCTGGACATAGCCTGGCCAGGGAGCTCTGTGTCTCTGGTGGTGTTTGGAAAGTCATCACACTGCAGCCACCTTCTGTGCTGCTGAAAGGAGGAGCCAGTGGAGGCAGCAGAAATGACAAAGTAGGGTGACCTGAGCCTCCCCTACCTGGCTAAGAGCCCCTTGAACCTGGCACTGTGATTGACTTCTTTGGAGGCTCAGAACGTGGAGGGAGAGGCCCAGCAGGAGCACACCTCAATAATTGCATTATGATTGCATGAAATATTGCAAGGTTTACTACGAACTCTTGGCTTCAGAACACAAGCTGGTGAGCTCTGGGAGCAATTGGGAGCAGAAGGGGAAAAAAAAATCCCTGACAATAATTTGAAGAGTCAGCACTGCAGTGAACCCAGAGTGTGCGCACTTGGCCGGGCACTGTGACTTCTGGCTGAGGTGTGCATTCAGTGGAAGAATCGCACTGGTTAAAATGCTGGCAGGTTTCAGGAGGTCTCTTCTTTTGTCTGGTTTTGATCGCAATAGTTTGGGAAGCTGGCAAACAGTTTGGTTTTGTCCTGAATATACTGGCTATGAGCCTAAGCCTTTTCTTTCTTTTTAGCTTTTTGAACTTGGACCAACCAGCTACTTCATCAAGATAACATATCAACCCAGAACCACAATTAAAAATATTAAGCTTGCAAAGGTGTTTTTTAACTTCATTATTAGACCAACCATTACAAATGATCAAACCAGCAAATAGATGTCTCTTTTAAGAGATCCAACAGCAGCAACTGCTTGGCTCCTAACATCCATGCTGGTCCTTTGAGATGGCAGCTCTGGAATCTCTAAAGAAGAATTTCATTTAAGTTGACCCAGAAGTTTCCTAATGATCAGAAAACTTTTCAGTAAGCGAGGCAACTTTTTGGTGTTACCTCTCTATACAGACACATACAGACAAATCCTTGGTCTGCACCCCTGGGAGAAAGGACAAGTGTAGCCACTCATCCTGCAGGGGACTTGAACATACGTGACTTTTGGTTGTACTTTGAGGAAAGGTCCAGAGAGGCTGATCCTGCTAGACGCACATGAACAGCTCATCTCATATGAATGTTAACTTCAGTCCTTGAAAAATTATTTGAATGCAAACAAATGTGGACAGTGATTGTGATAAATTTAACAATGTTTCTATGCTATGATTTTAGCTGTTTCTTATGTGAGAAGGCAATATTTTAAAAATTTACTTACTTTTGGGAGGACATGTTTGTAGTACATAATGATCACATGCATCACAGGGGAATGGTGCATGTACACAACACATCTTAATTCATTTTTGTCCCCTTCCCCTCTCCATGTACAAAAGCTCTATTTCCATTTTTCCTTCAATTTTTTAAAATTTCTTTTTCCTCCCATCTTTTGAAAAAGTTCTTCCCACTTCTTAATATCTATTCTCCACTTTGCTCCTTATTTATACTTGGGTTTTTCATACAAGAGAAATAATGTAATATTTAAACTTGTGTGTCTGATTTATTTCACTTAAGACTGTGGTCTTGAGATGAACCATTTACATAAAAATAACTCATGTTTGTCCTTTTGATGACTGAGTAGTACTCCATCGTGTATAGATAAGTGCCACATTTTCTTTTTTTTTTAAATTAAATTCTGTTATTGGTACATTGTAGGTATACAACACAATTACATTTCTCATTGGGAATTGTACCTTTACATAATGCATCTTGGTTCTTATTTTTTCCCCATTCCTAACCCTCCCTTCACCCTCTCCACCCTTCCCTATTTACAAAGACTTTATTGCCATTTTTCCCATTTCTCATCATTTTTCCTTTCCCTTCTTTCCTTTCCCCTGCCCCTCCCACTACCCCTACCCCTTTGGACCTTTTCTTCCTATTTTGCATTATCGATTATTCATTCTAATCATTGGTACATTTTAGGTATACAATATAATGACATTCATGATTGGAAATTTGCACCTTTACATAGTCTCACTTGGTTCTTATTTTTCACCCTTGCCCAGCCCTCCCTTCAACCCCTCCAGTCATCCCTATTTACAAAGATTTTGTTCCTATTTTTCCATTTTCTCATATTAATCCCATTCCCTTCTATCCTTTCCCCTAGCCCTCCCACTTCCTTCCCCTTTGCCCCTTTTCTTCCTATTTCACATTACCTATTATACATTTAGTCCTTATTTACACTTTCAGTTTCTCACACCAGAGAAACTATCCAGTATTTATTCATGTGTGTCCTATTTATTTCACTTAAGAGTATTGCCTCAGTGTGCATCCATTTAGCTATAAATGTCTCTAATTTCTCACTTTTTATGGTTAAGTAAAGTACTCCATTTTATAAGAAAACCACATTTTCTTTATCCAGTCTCCAGTTGATGGGCATTTGGGCTGTTTCCAAGTTTTAGCTATTACAAACTGTGCTGCTATGAACATGGGCGCACATATATCACTGTGATATGATTCTTTTAATTCTTTGGGGAAGATCCCCAGCAGTGGAACAGTGGGGTCAAATGGGACTTCCAGGCCTAGTTCTTTGAGGTACCTCCATACTGATTTCCACAGTGCTTGCACCAGTCTACACTCCCACCAGCAGTGGAGCAGGGTTATTCTTTCCCTACAGCCTTGCCAGCATTTGTTATTGGTTGATTTCATGATAGGAGCCATTCTTTCTGGAATAAGGTGGAATCTCAGAGTTGTTTTCATTTGCATCTCTCGAATGACCTGTGATGTTGAACATTTTTTCATGTATTTATTTGGTTTTTCTACTTCTTTGTCTGAGAAATGTCTGTTCATTTCAGATGCCCATTTTGGGATTGGGTCTTTAAATTTGGGAGGTCTGATCTTTTTAAGTTCTTTATAGATTCAAGATAGTAGACCTTTGTCTGAGGAAGAGTAGGTGAAGATTTTTTCCCACATTGTGGGTTGTCTCTTCACACTGCTGGTGGTTTCTCTTGCTGTGCAGAAGCCTTTTAATAAGAAGAGATCCCACTTGTTGATTGTTTGTGGTAGTTCACAGGCAACTGAGGTTTTGTTCATAAAATGTTTTCCTACACCGATGTCTTCAAGGGTTCTACCTAACCTCTGTCTCAACTGGTTCAGAGTTTCTATTTTAATATTTAGATCTTTAATCCATTTTGATTTTAGTTTAGTGCATGGTGAGAGATACAGGTCTAGTTTGAATCTTTGGCAAGTTGAAGCCCAATTTTTCCAGCACCATTTATTCAAGAGGCTATCTTTCCTCTAGTGAGGGTGTTTGGCTCCTTTATTGAAGATGAGATGGCTGAGTGTGTCTGGAGTTGTTTCTGCATCTTCTAATCTGTTCCACTGGTTCTCAAGTCTGTTTCTTTGCCAGTACCATGCTGTTTTTATCACAGTAGCTTTGTAGTATAGTTGCAGGTTGGGGATTGTGATACCCCCTGCCATGTCTCTGTTACCTAGAATTGCTTTTGCTATTCTGGGTCTCTTCTTGTTCCAAATGAATTTTTTGGATTATTTTCTCAAGGTCTATGAAGTATGCTGCTGGGATCTCAATTGGAATTGCATTCAATCTATATAGCAGTTTTGGAAGTATGGCCATTTTCACTATATTAATCCTTCCTACCCAGGAGCAGGGGATGTCTGTCCATTTTCTGATGTCATCTTCAATCTCTCTTTTCAGAGTGCCATAGTTTTCAGAGAAGAGGTCTTTGGTTTCTTTCGTTAGGATGATTCCTAGGTATTTCAGTTTTTTGGATGCTATTGTGAAAGGAATTATTTGCCCTATTTCTCTCTCAGTGAGTCTGTCATTGGTGTAGAGGAAAGCTATTGATTTTTGTGTGTTGATCTTGTAACCAGCTACTTGACTGAATTTGGTTATTAAGTCTAGAAGACTTTTGGTGGCATTCTTGGGGTCTTCTATATAGAGTATCATGTCATCTGCAAATAATGACAATTTGACTTCTTCATTACCTATCTTTATTCCTTTTATTTCTTTCTCTTGTCTAATTGTTGTGGCTAATGTTTCCAGAACTATATTGAACAAGAGTGGTGATAGTGGACATCCTTGTCTTGTTCCTGATTTGAGTGTGAAGGATTTCAGTTTTTGACCATTTAGTATGATATTGGCTGTTGGTTTTTCATAGATGGTTTCTATCAGTTTGAGGTAGAGACCATCTATTCCAATTTTTTGTAGGTTTTTTATCATAAATGCATGTTGGATTGTGTCAAATGCTTTTTCTGCATCTATGGAGATAATCATATGGTTTTTGTCCTTGGCTCTATTGATATAGTGTATTACATTGATTGATTTTCGTATATTGAACCATCCCTGCATCCCTGAGATGAATCCCACTTGATCAGGGTGTATGATCTTCTTGATGATCTTCTGCCTTCTGTTTGCCATTATCTTATTAAGGATTTTTGCATCTATGTTCATTAGTGAGATTGGCCTATAGTTCTCTTTTTCAGTTGGGTCTTTCTCTGCTTTGGAGATCAAGGTGTTGCTTGCTTCCAGGAATGAATTTGGGAGTATTGCTTCCCTTTCAATTTCATCAAAGAGTTTAAACAGTAGTGGCAGTAGTTCCTCTCTAAATGTTTTGTAGAATTCAGCAGTGAAGCGATCAGGGCCTGGGCTTTTCTTAGGTAGTAAGTTTTTAATTACATTTTCAATTTCATTGGTTGATATTGGGTTGTTCAGAATTTTTTGGTCTTCTTCATTCAACTTTGGTAATTCATATGTATCTATGAATCTGTCCATTTCTTCTGTGTTGTCCATCTTATTGGCGTATAGGTTCTGGAAGTAGGTATTGATGATCCTCTGGATTTCTGCTGGGTCTGTTGTAGTTTCACCCTTTTCATTCCTAATTGCATGGATTTGGGCCTTTTCTTTCCTTTTTCTGATAAGGTTGGCTGAGGGTTTGTCAATTTTGTTGATTCTTTCGAAGAACCAACTCTTGGCTTCACTGATTTTTTTGTATCATTCTCTTAGTCTCCATTGCATTGATTTCTCCTCTGATCTTTATAATTTCCTCCCTTGTATGAGCTTTGGGGTTGTCCTGCTCTTCTTTTTCTAGAAGCTTGAGGTTCAGCATCAGGTCGTTTAATTGGGCTCGTTCTGTCTTCCTAATATGCTTATTCACTGCTATGAATTTCCCTCATAAGACTGTATTCATTGTGTCCCATAGATTCTGATATGTTGTATTGTTATTGTCATTTAATTGAAGGAACTGTCTGATTTCTTCTTTAATTTCCTCTGTGATCCAATGGTTATTCAGAAGTGTGTTGTTCAATTTCCACACATTCATGAAATTTTTCGAGTTTCTTTTGCTATGGATCTCCAATTTCATTGCACTATGGTCTAATAATGTACAGGGGATAACTTCAATTCCTTTGCACTTACTTAAACATGTTCTATGTGTGAGTATGTGGTCTATTTTGGAGAATGACCCATGTGCAGCTGAGAAGAATGTGTATGCTGATTTTGTGGGGTGGAACACTCTGTAAACACCTGTTAAGTTCATTTGTTCAAGAGTTTGATTGAGTCCTAGTATTTCATTACTTATTTTTAGTCTAGTTGATCTATCTATTTGTGACAGTGGGGTGTTGAGGTCCCCCACTACAATTGTATTAGTGCATATATGACTTTTCATGTCCGTTAGTATTTGTTTTATATAGTTGGGTGCACCAGTGTTTGGTGCATAGATATTTATGATTGTCATCTCTTCCTCTTGGATTTTTCCCTTTACAAGGATGTAGTGTCCTTCTTCATCTCCTTTAATCAGTGTTGGTTTGAAATCTTCTTGATCTGCAAAGAGGATAGCTACTCCTGCTTTTTGGGGGGTTCCTGTTGCATGGAGTATTGTTTTCTACTCTTTAACTTTCAGTCTATGAGTTTCCTTTTGAATTAAGTGTGTTTCTTGTATGCAGCATATTGTTGGATTTTGCTTCTTGACCCATTCTGCCAGTCTATTTCTTTTGATTGGTGAATTGAGACCATTAACATTGATGGTTATAACTGAAACGTATTGACTTGTCATTGCCATGACTTTTTCTTTTTGTTGGGTTCTCCCCCTTTCCATTTAATTTCTTGTCATGTCAGATGGGTTCATTCTGCTTTGCTTCCTGGGGTTGTGATCCTCAGTGTCTGTTCCTAGGATATTGTGTAAAATTCTTTGGAGTGCTGGTTTGGTATTCATGAAGTTCCTAAGGTGCTCTCTGTCATGAAAGTATCTTATTTCTCCATCCATTTTGAAAGATAGTTTTGCAGGGTACATCAATCTGGGTTGGAGGCTGGTTTTTTTTAGGGCTTGGAATATGTCACTCCAAGCTCTTCTTGCCTTGATGGTTTGTGTTGAGAAGTCTGCTGTGATTCTGATGGGCTTTCCTTTGTATGTGATTTGTTTCTTTTCTCTAACTGCTTGTAGAACTTTCTTCTTCTGTTGAGTTTCTGGAATCTTAACAATTATATGCCTATGTGTAGATTTTTTTGATCAAGGCTATTTGGAGTCCTATATGCCTCACTTATCTGTATGTCAAGTTCTTTTCCCCTGCTTGGGAAGTTTTCTGCCATTATTTCTGTGAAGAAATTTCTTATGTCATCTGCACTCTCTCCTCTATCTTCATTGAGCCCAGTCAGTCTTATGTTATTCTTCTTTGCATCATCTTGCAGCTGCTGGATTGATTTCTCATGTTCTCTTATAATTTTGAAGCAATTTTTCTTTTCCTGGTCACTAATTGCAATCTTATCTTCTATACCTGAAATTCTGTCCTCACATTGGCTCATTCTGCTGTGTAGACTTTCAATGGAGTTTTTCATCTCCTGGAAATCTATTTGCATCTGTTTTATGGATTCCTTTTGTTTCTTATGTTGGGATTCCATCATGTTCCTGAGCTCCTCTCTAGATTTATTAATCATGTCTTGCACTAGGGGCACAATTTCTCCTGTTATCTGAGAAATTATTTCTGATTTCCTTTTTTCCAGATCCCCTTTTGTTGCCAGTTCAGTGGGTCCAGGTGGTTGGGTGTCAGAGTGTTCTATCTCATTTCCCTTTGGGGTTCTTGTAGGTGAGCTGAAAGTCTGGTTTTAAGACTTGTTTATGTGTTTTCTCATTTTGACTGGGGCGGGTGGCTGTTAGCACCTGCACAGATTACCTCCTCTGAGCTGGGTGAGGTGGGACAGGGACCAGGAGCAGCAGTAGGGATGGTGACCCAAAAGCCCTTTCCTGTGGGCTGGGAGCGGTGGGAGGGATGGTGGCTGGGAAGCCCCTTCCTCTGGACCAGGATTAGTGGGATAGTGGCTCAGAAGCCCCTCCCTCTGGGCCAGGAATGGTGGGAGAGATGGTGGCCTGGAAGCCCCTTCCTCTGGGCCAGGAGCACTGGGACAGAAGGTGGCCCAAAAGCCCTTTCCTCTGGGCCAGGAGCAGCGGGACTCAGTACCTTGGTCTGGTGGTCTGGTGTCCTCTGTGTCTTTGTAGTGTGGAACCAGGTGGCTGCCTGTCTGCAGCGGGGTGTTTTGGCATCTTCTACATTTTCTTTATTCATTCATCTGTTGATGGGTATATGGGCTGTTTCCAAGATTTAGTATTATAAATTGTGCTGTTATAACTATTGATACATAGGCATCACTAAGGCATTATTACTTTAACTCCTTCCGGAAGATACCTAGATGGGGATCACTGGGTCAAATGGAACTTCTAGTTTTAGCTTTTTGAGGAATCTCCATACTGCTTTCCATAGTAGTTGTATCAATTTACATTCCCACTGTATTGACTCCATTGTGTAAAAAAAAAGTGAAGGAATTTGTGTGGATCCATAATAACATTTTTTTGATTGCTTTGTGGATGGGAAAATATCTTAAGGTCTTAGAAATGAACCATATAAACTCTTGCTGGGTTTATGAACATTTTGAGGAAAAAGAATAAAAATTTTGTTCATTCTGAAAATGAGCAATAACAAGTTAGTAAACTATCAGATAAACACAATTTTTATTAATTTATTTAAAAGATCCAATCATAGAATATAATTAACAGCTTACATCTCTACAGTGATGGCCCAGAGATAAAGAAATATAAAAAAATAACAATATACTAGAATCTAAATTTGAATTATTAATACAACTATGATATTCAAATAAAAGTTCTTGATTTTTCTATGTTGGTATTAACTCTTTAGCTGTGGTTCAATTAGCTCCAACAGAGTTAAGCATTTTTCTTAATGATCATTGCAGTATACAGCCGTGCCTCAAATGAGAAAAAAAAAAATGCCAGAAAATAACTGCCTGACACTCTATGCCAATTATTTCATTTGTAATTAATTAACAGCAGTCAAAACAGTTGGCTAAGGTATGAAAATTCTCTTAGCTCTATAATTTTAAAATTGCCTTAAGAGTTTTTCTTACCATGAATATAGTTGGGCTTTTGAAATAGTCTGGAAATCTTTTTCACAAGCAAACCATTGGCTATATTACTAACATTGCTACTTCTTTGGGGAAACAACATCATACAATGACTCACTGTGATGTATTCACATGGTAATCTGACCTGTGTTGCAGGTAAGTTGAATGATCACAGGTGGGCTCCCATGGAGCATAACACCAATTTTGTCATAAAGGGATATTAATGTGAGTGTATAATACCCACGTTTATTCTTTACAATATTTCTATTGATGAATTAATTTTAATTTTATGAGTTTTATTATATTAAAGAATGAACACTTAACAGGAAAAAATATCAAAAAAGAAAGTATTGCATTTTTAATATTTATTGTTTATAAAAGCATCAAAAATTTCAACATTGACTGTTTTTTGGTGTACAAACTCTAAAAAAGAACAATAGAAGTAAATTCCTATATGAACTACCATGAAAATACCAATAATACTCCACAAAAATTTTTTTACTTCAATTATCACACCTAATGCGGGCTTCACACGACAACATGTATCACTTACATGGACAGCACATGTGTTTTGCTTTCCTGGCCTTTTTGTGGGACATACTGGACATCTCACTAGTCTTACTGTTTTGCCAGGAGGTTCTTATTATATTATACAATGTGTAGTTATCAGGAACATAAAATATCAATAAAGTAAAGTATTAAATTATTAAC
The DNA here is from genome assembly GCF_053883595.1 of Heterocephalus glaber. Taxonomy (NCBI): domain Eukaryota; kingdom Metazoa; phylum Chordata; class Mammalia; order Rodentia; family Bathyergidae; genus Heterocephalus; species Heterocephalus glaber. Next base: position 55,826,929 of record NW_028258320.1, read on the forward strand.
ATGTATTGTGTGCTTAGAAGAAACATCAACATTTTTACATCAACTGTATACTTACTTACAAAACCTAAAAGATCATCAGAAAAAATTCCTATATGAACTGCAATGAAAATAACAATAGAACTCTACAACAAAAATAATCTTTGCTTCAAATGTCACACCCAAGGCAGTCTTCACACATGACAACTGCACGTTCCATGCACCCGTCTCACTTACACTGACAACACATGTGCTTAGCTTTCCTTTCTCTGCTGCGGGCCATTCTTGTCACCTCTCTTCTCTTTCTGTTTTGTCAGGAGCTTCCTACTATGTTGTACAATGTGCACTTAGCAGGAATATAAGATATCAATAAAACAAAATATCAAATATGTAATGAGTGCTTAGAGTAGACATTAACATTTTCACATCAGCTGTTTACTTGCTTACAAAACCTAAAAGATAGCATCAGAAATAAAAACCTATGTGAACAACAATGTAAATACAAACAAAAGTCTACCACAGTAATAATCTTTCCTTCAACTGTCATACCCAAGACAGTCTTTGCACATGAAAACTGCATGATCCATACACAAGTATCACTTACTCTGACAGCACGTATGTTTTGTTTTCCTGTCCTTTTTTGTAAGGCACAGTTGACATCTTTTTTGGTGTTTTTATTGTCATAGTAGGTCTTTGTAATGCTGCACCTGCCTATTAACCTGTCAGCTCACCAGTGTGCTCCACAGTTTTCTTTGGATGGTTCCCTGGGCAGAAACATTTTGTTTTTCCTCTGCTGTAAATAATCTCTTATGAGTTCCAGTCCCAATCATCTAAGAAAAAGTTCTGGTGGTATTTTTCACTTGTTATTTTCTTTGTAAACTATCCAACTATGCCACACATGTTTAAGATTGAGTAAAACACAACCATTGGCCAATGCATTGTGTTTCAAGTGATATCATAGTTGCTGTATAACTCATTAACAACATCTACTCCATCTTTGATTTTGTTGTAGAAAGTTTCCATCTCCAGCTTCTGTTTTGTCAAGGTTCCCCTATCAATATTTCCATCATGGTTCAAAGTTGACATCAGCAATACCAGTTTGTTTTTCTTTGCCATATACGAGACCAATGTAAATCTTTCTGAAATCCAAAGATTGTACTAGGCAATTCTCTGTTTTGAAATTGCAACATTTAATTTGGAATTTCTGGTTTGTTCCTGTGTACAGTTCCTACTCTAGTCAACTTGTGGTCTGGTAGCAAATGTAACATTGGAAACTGTCAAACCAACTGTTCAATATTACATTCTGATTAGTTTGGGAAATGGGAGCGACAAATCTGTTCACAACATCATTCAGTTTATTAATATATGAATAAGGACCTGGTGGTTGAGTTCCAGGATAAATTTCTAAGTTGAAAGCATAATGACCCTTTGTACCTACAGGGGCATACATTTTTATGTCATATTTTGACCCATCACTTTTCCAAAAAGTCTTTCACATTCCTGCAATTACTATGAGAAATCCCTGCTAAGTACAGCAGACCTATGCATGCTTTCAGTTCAGCTAGTGAGGTGTATTAGTGCATACAGAACGTTTTACTTTTATTTCAGCTTTTGTGTGTTTCACAACATCTTGGGGCATTTCATCGGTTACAATTTCCATCACTGAGTGGAAGTGCTGGCATTCTGTCCAATAGATTTCACCCAGGCTGAGATCCTCATTATATTTTTAGACCTAGTTCAAATATTAGATTGTTTCATTTGGTTGCATGACCATTTGCAACATTTCAACTAATGAAATATGCATTCACATTGTTTTCTTGGTCATCTGAATCAGGGAGGTCTGAATTTCCTGTGTCTGCATCAGTGGACTCTTGCTCAATTTCACTGTCACAGGAACTTTGGTTCACGTGGCCAACAGCAAAGTCATCATCATCTTCATCATCCATGTATGAGTAATCTGATGATTCACTTTTGATCTGCTCAAAAACTTAGAAATCTAGGGCTGGGGATTTAGCTCAGTGGTTTCGCTGCCTGCTGCGCAAGCACAAGGACCCAAGTTTGATCCCCGGTACTAAAAAAAAAAAAATCACCTTAGAAATCTGGTTTTTATGTGTCATTGTACTGAATTGGGATATTTCTACCAGAACAATCAAAAGAAAACTTAAAAAAAAATCCTTAATGCACAGAAATTTAGCAATGAGTATTTCATGGGTAAAACTCATCTGTTACTGCTTTGGACCTCCTGTACACACCTTGCTGTTCATTGTACCAAGTGGGTAAACACAAAAATTGTTTCCTAAGGGCTACTGAGGTGCAGTTACTGAGACACACAGCTGGCTACTATTATATTAGAGCACAAATTTATAGTAGAAAAGTATGGGATGGGTTATTGTAACCCAATGTTGTGCCTGCAGGGTTTTAAAAGTATTTTCATGTTGATCTGGAGGGATGGAGCCAGGTTAGTATGTTGCTATTTTAAGAAGATAATGTGACAAAATGAAGCCATTAAAACCTTGAGAAGTATATGAGAACCACCAAGTTAATTGTGCTGAGTGCAGAAAAGATAAACAAAAGCAACATATTCTATCTACTTGAATCATTTTTATCAGTGTGGAAAACTGCACAGTTCCCTCATTTATAAAAAGCAAGACACTATTGTAACACTGAAAGTTTTGGGTAATTTCCATCATGCTTTTTTCCTTTTCTTTATGTATTCCTCCTATACAGGAAAGAAAATTTGTGCCAGAAGTGATGGTATCTGCTTTAATAATCTCCTCCAAACTGTCAGTCTTAATAAAATAAGAGTTATTTCTTTGTCATGTCATAGTCTTATGTAATTGGTTGACTTTTCCTTCAAGTGGTGATTTGAGGACCCAGGAAGCTGTGATTTTGTGGGTTCTTTGTATCATGACAGCTTGGTAATATCCATTGGTAGAGAGGAAGGATCAGTGGGAAGAAATGAGTGTGTATAAATGGGAGAAGAAGATGGGAAGATGAATGAGTGAGGAAATACAAGTTTTCTATACTGGGGTAAAAATTATCACAAATTTATGAGGTTAAGCAATACACATTCATTATTTCACATTTTGTGTGAGCCGGGAGTCTAGGCCTACCTTGACTGGATCCCCTACAGAGCTATGCTCTGATGAGTCTCATCTGAGGGGGCTCCCAGCAAGAAGTCCACTTTCAACCTTACTTAAAGGTTTGGCAGAAGTTCTTTTTTTGTAATTATGGAATTCATGGCAGCATGCTTCCTCAAAGCAAGCCATGATGAGAGATCCTAGAGCTACTCTTTTAGCAACATGAAGACATATATGATATAGCAGATTAAGGAAGATAACATCTCAACACTTTTGCCATAAAATTTTGGTTAAACTTGCCCCCAATCAAAGTGAGAGGTTTATCTAAGGGGCCAAACATTCGGTAGTGTGCATCATTATGATTGGCTTAAAGTTTGTTGCCAAACAACTTAGTTGCATTAAAAGTGTCAACTATTTAGGAGCAACATGTTTACATAAAATTACAAAATTGTATTTAAAAATGTAAACAAGAAAAATAATTAGAGTGGTACATCATTTTTGTGATTGGAAGAGTCAGTACCATACCATAGATATGGTTAAAAAAAGATGAATTTTTTTCATATTATAATTAATTTTATTGGTACATTTTAGGGATACAATATAATGACATTAATCATTGGAAATTTGTACCTTTACATAATCTCTCTTGGTTTTTTCCCCATTCCCCTGTGCTCCCTTCGATCCCTCCATCCCTCCTTATTTACAAAGACTTTGTTTCCATTTTTTCAATTCCTCATATTAATTCCATTCCCTTCTTTCCTTTCCCCTACCCCTCCCACTTCCCCTTCCCCTTTGCCCCTTTTCTTCCTATTTCACATTATCTATTATACCTTTTAGTTCTTATTTACACTTTCAATTTCTCATGCTAGAGAAACTATTTGGTATTTATACATGTGTGTCCTATTTATTTCACTTAAGAGTATTGTCTCTTATGTGCATCCATTTAGTGATAAATGTCTCTAATTTCTCATTTTTTATGGCTGAGTAGTACTCCATTTTACAAAAAAACACCACATCTTCTTTATCCAGTTTCCAGTTGATGGGCGATTGGGATGCTTCCAAGTTTTAGCCATTACAAATAGTGCTGCTGGGCCGGGATTTAGCTCAGTGGTTTCGCCACCTGCTGCGCAAGCACAAGGACCCGAGTTCGACCCTGGCACCAAAAACCAAACCAAACCAAAACAAAACAAATAGTGCTGCTATGAACATGGGTGCACAAATATCACTGTGGTATGATTCTTTTAATTCTTTTGGGAAGCTACCCAGCAGGAATAGCTGGTTCAAACAGGACTTTCAGTCCTAGTTCTTTGAGGTATCTCCATACTGATTTCCACAGTAGTTGCACCAGTCTGCACTCCCACAACAATGGACCAGGGTTCCTTTTTCCCCACACCCCTGCCAGCATTTGTTATTGGTTGATTTCATGATAGCAGCCATTCTTTCTGGGGTGAAGTGAAATCTTAACATTGTTTTCATTTGCGAATGACCAGTGATGTTGAACATTTTTTCGTATGTTTATTAGCTATTTCTACTTATTTGTCTGAGAAATGTCTGTTCATTTCAGATGCCCATTATTGGATTGGGTCTTTAAATTTGGGAGGTTTGATTTTTTAAAGTTCTTTGTATATTCTAGATAGTAGACCTTTTTCTGAGGGACAGCAGGTGAAAATTTTTTCCCACATTGTAGGTTGTCTCTTCACACTGTTGGTGGTTTCTCTTGCTTTGCAGGAGCTTTTTAGTAAGAAGAGATCCCACTTCTTGATTGTTTGTGCTAGTTCATGGGCAACTGAGTTTTTTGTTCATAAAATCTTTTCCTACACCAATGTCTTCAAAAGTTCTACCTAACCTCTGTTCCAGCCAGCTCAGCATTGTTTCTGTTTTAATATTTAGATTTTTCATCCATTTCGATTTCAGTTTGGTGCCTGGTGAGAGACATAGGTCTAGTTTTTATCTTTAGCAAGTTGAAATCCAATTTTTTCAGCACCATTTATTAAACAGGCTATCTTTCCTTCAGTGAGGGTGTTTGGCTCCTTTATCGAAGATGAGGTGGCTGAGTGTGTCTGGAGTTGTTTCTGCATATTCTAATCTGTTCCACTGATCCATGAGTCAGTTTCTTTGCCAGTACCATGCTGCTTTTATCACAGTAGCTTTGTAATATAGTTTCAAGTTGAGGGTTGTGATACCCCCTGCCATGTCTCCATTGCCTAGAATTGCTTTTGGTATTCTGGGTCTCTTCTTGTTCCAAATGAATTTTTGGATTGTTTTCTCGAGGTCCGTGAAGTATGCTGCTGGAATTTCAATTGGGATTGCATTGAATCTATATAGCAGTTTTGGAAGAACGGCCATTTCCACTATGTTGATTCTTTGTACCCAGGAGCAAGGGATGTCTTTACATTTTCTGATGTTGTCTTCAATCTTCTTTTCAGAGTGCTACAATTTTCAGAGAACAGGTCTTTGATTTCTTTTGTTAGGATGATTCTTAGGTATTTCAGTTTTTTGCATGCTATTGTGAAAGGAATTGCTTGCCCTATTTCTCCCTTGGTGAGTCTGTTGTTCTTGTAGAGGAAAGCTATTGATTTTTGTGTGTTGACATTGTATCTAGCTACTTTACTGAATTTGGTTATTATATCTAGAAGACTTTTGGTGGAGTTCTTAGGTTCTTCTATATAGTGTATCATGTCATCTGCAAATAATGACAATTTGACTTCTTCATTTCCTATCTTTAATCCTTTTATTTTTTTCTCTTGTCTAATTGCTGTGGTTAATGTTTCCAAAACTATATTGAATAGGAGTGGTGATAGTGTACATCCTTGTCTTGTTCCTGATTTTAGGGTGAAGGATTTCAGTTTTTGATCATTTAGTTGTTGATTTTTCATAGATGGCTTTTATCAGATTGAGGTAGAAACTATCTATTCTGATTTTTTGTAGGGTTTTTATCATAAATGAGTGTTGGATTTTGTCAAATGCTTTTTCTGCATCTATTGAGATGATCATATGTTTTTTGTCCTTGGCTCTATTGATATAGTGTATTACATTGATTGATTTGCACATGTTGAACCATCCCTGGATCCCTGGGATGAACCCCACTTGATTAGGGTGTATGATCTTCTTGATGATCTTCTGCATTCTATTTGCCAGTATCTTATTAAGGATTTTTGCATCTATGTTCATTAGTGAGATTGGCCTATAGTTCTCTTTTTTAGTTGGGTCTTTCTCTGCTTTGGGGATCAAGGTGATGCTTGCTTCCAGGAATAAATTTGGGAGTATTGTTTCCTTTTCAATTTCATTGAAGAGTTTAAACAGCAGTGGCAGTAGTTCCTTTCTAAACGTTTTGTTGAATTTGGCAGTGAGGCCATCAGGACCTGGGCTTTTCTTAGTAAGTTTTTAATAATGTTTTTAATTTCATTGGTTGATATTGGTTTGTTTAGAATTTTTAGGTCTTCTTCGTTCAACTTTGGTAATTCATACTGTTCTATGAATCTGTCCATTTCTTCTGTGCTTTCCGTCTTATTGGCATATAGGTTCTTGAAGTTGGTATTGATAATCTTCTGGATTTTTGTTGGGTCCATTGCAATTTTATCCTTTTCTTTCCTAATTGCACAGATTTGGGCCTGTTCTTTCCCTTTTCTGATAAGGTTGGCTAAGGGTTTGTCAATTTTGTTTATTATTTCAAAGAACTAACTCTTGATTTTTTGTATTGTTCTCAGTCTCTATTGCATTGAGTTCTGCTCTGATCTTTATAATTTCCTCCCTTGTATGAGCTTTGGATTTGTCCTGTTCTTCTTTTTCTAGAAGGTTGAGGTTCACCATCAGGTTTTTTAATTTGGCTTGCTCTGTTTTCCTAATAAGAGTATTCACTGCTATGAATTTCCCTTGTAAGACTGCTTTCATTGTGTCCCATAGATTCTGATATGTTGTATTGTCATTGTCATTTAATTGAAGGAACTGTCTGATTTCTTCTTTAATTTCCTCTGAGACCCATTGGTTATTCAGAAGTGTGTTGTTCAATTTCCATTTGTTTATGAAATTCTTGTGGTTTCTTTTGCTGTTGATCTCCAAATCTATCACACTATGATCTGATAATATACAGGGGATAACTTCAATTCCTTTCCACTTCCTTAAACATCTTCTATGAGCGAATATGTGGTCTATTTTGTGGAATGACCCATGTGAAGCTGAAAAGAATGTGTATTCTGATTTTGTGGGGTGGAACACTGTTTAAACATCTGTTAAATTCATTTATTCAAGAGTTTGATTGAGTTCTAGTATCTTGTTGCTGATTTTTTGTTTAGTTGATCTATCTATTTGTGCCAGTAGCATACTGAGGTCCCCCACTACTATTGTATTAGGACTTATTTGATTTTCCATGTCTGTTAATATTTGTTTTATATAATTTTGTGCACTAGTGTTTATGTATATATTTATGATTGTTATTTCTTCCTCTTGGATTGTTTCCTTTAAAAGGATGTAGTGTCCTTCTTCATCTCTCTTAATCAGTGTGGGTTTGAAATCCACTTGATCTGCAAAGAGGATAGCTACTCCTGCTTTTTTTTGTGCTCCTGTCACATGGAGTATCCTTTTCCATCCTTTAACTTTCAGTCTATGAGTTTCCTTTTGAATTAAGTGTGTTTCTTGTATGCAGCATATTGTTGGATCTTGCTTCTTGACCCATTCTGTCAGTCTATTTATTTTGATTGGTGAATTGAGACCATTAACATTGATGGTTATAACTGATACGCATTGACTTATCCTCATCATGACCTTTTGTTTTTCTTGGATTCTCCCTGCTTGTACTTAATTTCTTGTCATGCCCAATGGATTCATTCTGCGGGGCTTCCTGGGGTTGTCATCCTTATTGTCTGTTCCTAGGACACTGTCTAAAATTTTTTGGAGTGCTGGTTTGGTATTCATGAAGTTCCTAAGGTGCTCTTTGTCATGAAAGTATCTTATTTCTCCATCAATTTGAAAGATAGTTTTGCAGGGTACATCAATCTGGGCTGGAGGCTGTTTTCCTTTAGGGCTTGCAATATGTCACTCCAAGCTCTTCTTGCCATGAAGGGTTGGATTGAGAATTCTGTTGTGATTCTGATAGGCTTTCCTTTGTATGTGATTTATTTCTTTTCTCTAACTGCCTGTAGAATTTTGTTCTTCTGTTGGGTCTCTGGAATCTTAACTATTATATACCTATGTGTACATTTTTTTTGATCCAGGCTAGTTGGAGTCCTATATGCCTCACTTATCTGTGTGTCAAGTTCTTTTCCCCTGCTTGGGAAGTTTTGTGCCATCACTTGTGTGTGTGAACAGTTTTTTTATGTCTATGTTGTCTGCACTCTCTAGTGTTTCTTCATTGACTCCAATCAGTCTTATGGTATTCTTTCCATTGTCTAGCAGCTGCTGGATTGATTTCTCATGGTCCCTTATTTTTTAAAAGTAATTTTTCTTTTCCTGGTCACTAATTGCAATCTTATCTTCTATATCTGAAATTCTGTCCTCACATTGGCTCATTCTGCTCCATTAACTTTCAATGGAGTCTTTAATCTAAAAATCTGTTTGTATCTGTTTTACAGATTCCAATTTTTTCCTATGTTGGGATTCCATCATCTTTCTCATTTCCTCTATTTTTTTTATCTATGTCCTCTCTACATTTATTCATTATGTCTTGCACTATGGGCATAATCTCTGCTGTTATGTGAGAAATTATTCCTGATTTCATTTTTTCCAGATCCTCCTTTGTTGCTAGTTTAGGAAGACCAGATCGTTTCATCACATTACCCTTTGGAGTTGCTTTAGGTGATCTGGAATTCTGGTTTTGAGACTTGATTACGTGTCTTCTCATTTCAAGGAGCTGGGAGGGCTGTGTGTTGCTGGCACCTGTGTGGCTCACCTCCTTGTCACTGGAGCAGTGGTACAGTGGCCTGGAAGGTTCACCTCCTCTGTGCTGGGGGCAGCTCTGGTCCTTGGTTCTCAGGGAGGTGGTGGTACCAATAAATGTTTACATATTCAAAAGTTAATTATTTTGGCAAAAGATATATTGCATCAATGTCTCTTAAAATACTCCCCCTCACTTTGGACACACTTATTCAACAGTGTTTGCTACTTTCTGAAGCCATTCTGGGAGTCCTCTTTTAACATCTTTAGTTGTGTTGTTGTGGGTCTTTTGATATTCTGAGTTGATTCAAAATGTTTACCTTTCATAGTCATTTTGTCTTTAGAAAGAGCCAAAAGGGCCATATCCAATGTATAAAATAGGTAAGGACATGCTATAATATTTTTACAAGCCTGCTTTTCCATTGGATGGTATTTTGGCAGTAGTATTTACTCTAATTTTGATCACACTTTGTAAAGACACTCATGAAAGAGGACTTCTAGAACTGCTTCAGGAAGCTGCAAGAACGATGGGACAAGTGTATTTAAACTGAAAGGGAGTGTTTTGAGAACAATTAATGGCAATGTATCTTTTACTGCAATAGATTTTTAAAATTATACCTTCATTGTATATTTTGATCACATCTTATATATTTAATACAATGTCCCATAAAATTCCAACAAGGCTTTTGTTTATTTTTTTAAATCAGCAAAATGATTCTAACATTTTATGTTAAATTCCAAGGACTAAGAACATGAAAAGTCAATTTTCTTCTTAAATACCAGGAAAAAATAAATTAGTGTAGATCAATAGCAATAAAAATATGTAACACTTAATAACATCAAAACCATTGACTACCTAAGAGCAAGATGAAAAATTTTGACCTCTGCCTGTGTATAACTAACCAATTCCAGATGAGTTATAGAAAGAAATGTTAAAGGCAAAAAATAAATAAATTTAAGAAGAAAACAAAAAGTCTATTTTTATGACTTTGACGTAAATGTTTCTTTAATAGGACATAAAATACATATTAACATAAAAGAAAATAATCAATAAACTGAACTATAATTAAAACTTTTTGTCACATACGTGACTAAGACCTCATATCCAAAATCTATAGAAAATTTCCACAAAACAATAAAATCAGTTTAAAAAATAGTCAATCTAATAGAAGAGTAGGCAGAAAACACCTACACTCTCTCATTTATACTGATCATGAAGGAAATGAAAGAAACAGTTGTGCAAAGTGTTGATCAGGATGTGGACAAATTCAAAGGTTATACGGTTAAAGGAGTGTAATTTTGTACAACCACTTTGGAAAGCCATTGGGCAGGGTGTAATAAAACTGAAAATATGTATGCCCTGTGAGCCAGCAATTGAATCACTAGGCATATATCCAACAGAGATGGATGTGTATATTTGGTAAAGGCCATGTACAAAGATTTCTTACCAGTGTTATCTTCCCCAAACCAGGAACACATATCTCCATCAATACAGGAGTACAAGACAGCAATAAAAATAAGTAAACTACCACTACTTGCAAACAACATGGATGAACCTCAAAATATCACCTGTATCACTTATCTATCATGCCATTTCATTCACATTTTTACTTTGAGTTCCTAAGTGTCCTCACTCCCCTTTTTAATAACAGCTTCATTGAGATAAAATGCATATACCATAATATTCATCCTATTAAAGTGTCCAGTTCAGTGGTTTTAAATAAATTCATAGGGTCATGCAGCCATCACAACTAATTTTAGAGCGTTTTCATCACTACAAAAAGAAACCCCAATGGCAGTCGCTCCTCCTTCCTCCCACTCATCAGCCCCTGGGAAGTAATAATCTACTGTCTATTGTAGATTTACCTATTCTGGAAATTTTCTATAAATAGTATTATGTAATATACCACTTTTGTGGCTGGCTGCATTCACATAGCATTATGCTTTCAAGATTCATCCATAATGTAGTATTTATCTGTACTTCATTCCCTTTTTATGGCCAAGAAACATTCCATTACTTGGATATACAATATTTTGCTTACTCATTCTTCAGTTGGTAGATATGAACTTCTATGCTTGGTAATTATGAATAATGCTGCTCTTATCATTCATGTATACATTTTATGTGGACACATGTTTTCAGTTTCATTGTTCATATGCCTAAAAGTGGGGTTGCTGGGTCATATAGTAAATCTTCATACAAGAACATGAGGAACCATTTTGCAATCCACTGTAATCTACACAGGTTCCAATTTCCTCATGTCCTTGTCAGTACTTGTTATTGTTCGTGCTTGTCATTTTTGCCATTTTAGTGGGTAGGAGTTGATATCTTATGTTAGTTTTGATTTGCATTTCCCTTGAACGCTAATAATATTGAGAATTTTTATTGTGCTTATCAGCCATTTGTACTTGTAGAGAAGTGCCTGTTCTGATTCTTAACCCATTTCAAAAATTAGGTTTAATTTTTATAGATGATTTATAAGTTTATTAAATATTCTGGACAAATTCTTTTCATATATATGTATAATTTTTAAATATGTTACCATACTCTGTAGATCATCTTTTTCTTCTTATTGGTGTCCTTTTAATTTTTATGAAACCCAATTTATCTAATTTTTTTTGTTGTTGGTATTTTTAGTGTCACATTTGGGAAGCCATTGCCTAATCCAAGGTCACCAATATGTGTTCTTGTGTGATTTTTAAGGTTTTATTATTTTAACTTTTGCATTTATATCTATACTACAGTAGGAGTTATATTTTTGTGTGTGCTGTTAAGTCAAAGATACTTAATTCATTTCCTGGCATGTGGCTATTTAGTTTTACTAATGTCATTTATTGGAGTGACTGTCCTTTCTCCGTTACACTTTCTTGTTGGAAATCAATTGAAGGATTTCTTTATGGTCTCTAGTCTGGTCTACTGTTGTATATGTTGATCCTTATGCCAATATCACATTGTCTTGATTACTGTAATTTTGTTAGATTTTAAAATAGGAAAGTATATATCCTCCAACTTTGTTTCTCATTTTTGATAGTTTTTAATCCATTTTGTATAGTTTCACTCCCATATGAATTTTAGAATCCGTTTGCCAATTTCTGCAAAAAGTTCCAGTTCAGTTGAAATCTAGATAGGGATTTCATTGAATCTGTAAGCCTGTTACAATTGTATTGTCAGGGTAGTAATACTAAATTTTCTAATCCATGAATGTGGATGTCTTTCTGTTTCTCCAGGGAGATTCTCATTGTCTTTTGTTGCTTGCACATTTGGACCCATGGCACAAGTATGGATAACATGTCTTTTCTTTTTGGTTTTTCATAAAGGTACAATGTGTAAAATGTTCTTATCATGAGTACACTAAAGTCAGTATCTGGTATTTTAGATGTTTATGTAACAGTATCATAATTTTTACCACTCCAAAAATCCCTAACCCCCTGATTATAGAAATTGTAAGTTCTGTTATAATTTCAAGTATGTTCAGCTGGAGACATTTAATTTTAATTTTTTCCTATGTCTTGAACTCCCAATTGTTTGGCTCTCCCTTTAAAAGTGCCCATTAGCACAGAAGCAGGGACACTGTTTTATTAACAGCAGGCTACAGCTGAGACTGGGCCCAGGCTGCCTGTCCAGGCCATGCCCAAATGATTATTCTGTGCCATCTCTCTCTGAGTTCACACCAAATTATGTTTCTCTGCCCACTAAGCTTTTAGCAACTGGATGTCTATGGTCTCCTAATTTTTAATGCAGCTAGCTCAAGCCATCATAATCTTTGCAAGTCATTTGTAATATATTTATAGGAAACCATCACTCCATAGCACTGTGAATTTCCTGCTTAGGATGCAATGGCAAAAGTCATTAAACATTAGCAGTAATAGTATTTTCACTGTAATAAAGTGTTAATTACTTCCACATGTTAATAGAGTTGGGGGAGGGAGTTTTTGCTATTGTTACCCTGCCTAAAATAATTTCCATGTGATAATTTTCCAGGATATCAAAAACTGAATAATTATGCACTAATTAAGAAAGTAGGGCCTGCTCTAGGAGTTAAGACTGCATTAATTTTAATGTTTTTACAGTCCTTTAATTGGGGAAAGGGCTGTAAATTGGGAGCTGATGCACTGTTCCTCCTTAAGTAGGCCTGCCTTTGCAATCTGCCTCCTATATACAGCAACCCAAGGTCAACACAAGTTTGCAAAATCCCTCTGCTCTTCATAGGGAATGTATTGGTGGTGAAGCATGCATCGATCACTCTGACAAGCATTTAACTCTCCAAGAGCACATGCTCTCACTTCTTAAATTATTAATTGCATTAAATACATTTTCATATTGTGGACTATTTGCTACAAACTGTTTTCTGGTAGGGAGGTGCTATGCCTCCGAAGTAAGCCTGCCTCACCTTCTGTTGCTACTGAGGATTTGGTGGCAAGTTGGCAAATCTCACAAAAGAGGATCTCTGTTGACCAGCTTTGGCCAAAGGAAGATACCATGAGGGAGTGGTGTTCCTGTACTTATGGTGGCTAAGTGCTTTGCTGTCTTGTCTGTTTTTCCTTCCTTGGCCGACCCTGCTGCCTTGAGGTCAGGTCTCGGGTGAGAGAGACTTCAGGTGCATCTTTCCTTGTGGATGCTCCCTGGGGACCTTCACTCAAAGTTGAAACTCTTCTTTTCTTTGGATGAAGAAGATGGTAGCGAGGACTGGACATTCCAAAAGGGCCATTTTTGACTAAAAGCAAGATCCATGACACTATACTGACTCTTTCAGGAATCTTAATGTGTTCTCTTAAGTAGGGGTAGGTACATTGTGCTAGACACTGAAGCATGGAAAAAAAAATTCCCTTCACCAGGTGAGAGCATGAAAATCCTGGGATCAGTCTGCCACAGAAATAAGGTGTGGAAGCCAAGATTGCCCAGGGTACACACAGCATTGACAGTGAACACAATATTACTCACCACATTGGAATCAGAGCTGGGCCAATACAGGGAGTGCTGAGGGAAACCACAGAGAGGAACTCAGGGTGCTGGGGCTGGGGGAGGATAAAGACAGGGCAGAGAGCAACACGTGGGACAAAGAGTGCTAAATTCATGGGCCAGGATCCTCAGACAAGCCAAGGGTTGCTGGAGTTTTACCTGCCTTTTTAAAGTCCTGTTGCCTGGGCTCTTGAAGGTCTGTGCTTTGCGAGACTCAAAGCATCTTTCTTTTCAGGCTGCCTTTTGACTCATGAAGTCTAAGAAGAAGAGAGTGACACATCTGGGCTTATACTTGTCAAAATTAGCATATTGGAATGCTCCTCCTCCATTTGTCCTCTATGGATTTTGTGTTAGGGACATCATTGAAATTCTAGAGCACAGACTCCACAAGGACCTGACTTGAAGGTAAGAGGAATGCTGAGCAGAAAGATTTGATTTGGTACCTCATTCTGTTTAGAGTTGGTGGGAGTTTGTAGTGGTGTCAAGTCAAGATGAAGGAACACATCATGGTGGCAATTTGCTGGCAAGGGCCAAAGTCACTGACATTCTTCCCTAATATTCTTTTAATGTGGAATTTTGATTTTGGCTATAGGGTCATAGAATTTGACCCACAGAGACTTCCTCTTTCTCCCCATTCTCTCTTTCTTCCTTTCTCTTTCCTCCTCCTTCCCTCATACTCTTCCTTTTTCCCCCTCCCTCTTTCTCTTTCCTCCTCCTTCTTCCTCTCCCCTTTCCTCTTTTTCTTCTCCTTCTCCTACTCGTCTTCTACCTCCTCCTCTTCCTCCTCTTTCTCCTCCTTTTCCTCTTCCCACTCTCCTCCTCCCTCTTTCTTCCTCCTCTTGTTTTTCTTCCTGAACCCACAATGCACATTTCTTATCTCAAGTGGCTTTTAAAGGCTGCAGTACAACTGCTCAATGTGGACAAGCTGACATGGGCTCTTTCAGAAGATGTGGGTCTCATAGAAGAATCTCACATGTGGATACTTCTTATGGCTGAGTATTCATAGCAAATTTTCTCCCCATAGCTGTGGGAATAAGTGTGATGAAATACAGAATCTTTCTCCTTGGAGCTATATCACAATTTTATATCAAAACCTCTGCAGTATCCACTTGATTTTCACATATGCATCTTTAGCAGCTTTAGCATAAGGTCCGCGGACAGAACAATACTGAGGGAAGACATTCATTTGTTCAACAAGTAGGTGCAGAGTATTTGCTATGTACCAGGCACTGGCCTAGGTGTTGAGGGTATAAAAATAAAGGAGTTTAAGGGGTTAAGAGGGAAGCAAATGAGCCAGGCAGATGTCTGACACAAGTGACAGAGGTGAGACCAGACCAGAAGTTCTTAGGAGGAACATACTTGGATAGCAAGAAACAGCAGTAGGAAATTTTGTCCAGAAGTAATGGCCTGATTCTCCCAGGCCTTGTGGACATCAGTCTGGACTTTGAATTTACCCATAGTAAAGTTAAAGCAACTTTTTTTAGCAGATCAGAGACACAATCTGAGGTGTGTAGAGAGCACGTGGTGGCAGCCCCTGGAGCCCACTTCACTGTTTCAGGGGAAGGCATGGTGGTTTGTACCAAGGAGGTCAGGGTTAAACATAAGAAGAAATATGAATAAAGGATGAATTTTTGAAATCAGTCCAACTGATGTTTTGGTGGACCGGAGTGTGTGAGGAGGAAGCGAGAAGATCATGTTGCCCCAAGGATAGAGGCTAGAAGGTAAAAGTGCTACTCATTGAGGTGAAGAAGATACTAGAAGATTTGGTGGGGTAGGGAAATCAGAGCTTAGTTTTATACATATTTAGTTTTAAATGCTTTTGCGACAAATAAGTGAAGATGCCTGCTAAGCTGTTGATGTTACCTGGAGCTCAAATTGAAAGGTGGCAAGTCTTGCTTCATGATTCTTCACCTTGGAGTCAGCTTCTATCTGATACCTATTGCCACTTTGAGACACTCTCCATTCTGGAAGACAGTTTGTTCTGGAAGATGAACATCTGAGGGGAAAATGAAGGACTTCTTTTAAGATTTATAAATTAGGTTCAGATTAAAGCAACTTTCCCCATAATAGAAAGTTGGATTACCCAGATGACTACACTTATCCACCAAATGGGCTGGATCACAGAGTCTTCCTGTCATTTACAGTCAGTATTACACTTTGACACCTTGGTAATGACAGCCTTTCCAGCTCATGAGAGCTTACCCTGCCAATTGTCCATAATACTTATTACTTGGATGCTCATTGCAGTCCTTATAAACTGCCTGCTAGATAATATGTTCTTGGAAGGCAGGGATCATGTGACATGAACTACTATTGTATTGTTTCCAGTGTCTGGCATGGTGCCCTGTGAAGAGTGTGTGATAAATGGTTGGTTGGTTGGGTAGCTGAATGAATAAATGAATATAGTCATAAAAATATAGATGAAGGCTGTTCTCATAGAAAAAAAAGAAAGATAGATGTGCACCTTTTATTATGCTTAGCAAAGAAACCCACTTATAACCCAGGGCTTTTTGGTTTTAGGGTCAATGGAAAGAAAATTGAAAGTAAATGTATTAGAGAGAAGATGTGGTTTGAGGTTTGACAGTCTAGACTTTGATTTGATAGTTGAGTTGAAAAAATCTATTACTGGTTTGAATGCTTATATTTAGAATATGAGAGTGGGAGGTATGAGAATTGCAATATCATATAATAAAGAGCAAAAAGATGATTAAGAAGGATCAAATTATATACCTCCTTCTCCATCTGGGCTAACTCATGACAAAGTTAATTTTCAAAAATGTACCTCTGCTTTGGTAATGGTAGTTGGCTTATTATAGTCTTATCATTTGACCATGTATAGCCCTATGTTGTGCATGTATGCATGCATTATACTATAATGAACATCCATAAACTCACCATTGAATGGAGACCTAGCCTTTAGACCAGTGACAGTGACATACTGTATTCTTCTCCTGAGAGTGGTTGCCATACTTCTACTCTGACCTCCAAGCAGATTTACTAAGACTACCCCATTGAGACCCCAGGGGGTCACAGTTTGAAAGGTACCTTCTGTAGCCACCTGTTTAACTCTTGCTTTTTTCCCCCTTTCCTCTGACACACCATTAGCTTGAATTGTGTATCAATCCTTCCCTTGCTTTTTCAAAAATGTTTTTTCCTAGAACAAGTTTTCTACTCTATCCTAGATTGTTAAATTTTTCCCAGGCAGTAGAGAAAGAGATTTCAAGGAAGAGGAATTATTAGAAAACATTCTGTGTGCTCCCTAACAAGTGGGAGTGTTATTGGGAGTGAAAATTTGCAGGTCATAGTCCACTTGATATGCTTGCTATTTGATAGAATACATTTTTACATGTTGCACTGGAGTGATAACTGATAATAGCTCCAAAAGAAGAGCCATCAAAAATGTAGCTAGAGACAAATAATATTTGTGATGATACATGCTTTCAGAGCTGTGCCCACTTCTCCCCTTTTGTCACCCCCAATGACTTGGATCATTCAGCATTGCGAGTTAGCGCTTCCTCCAGGAAAGATGAATCAGGCTTCAGGTGGTGGTAGAGGTGATAAGGCAGTGGGAGTGCAGAAGAGAACATTAAATAACAAATGAGAAGAGAGCAATTAGACCCAGAAGTCATGCAGATCATTGTTGTATCTTCCTAAAATCTGGGGTCAAGAGGTGTTAATCAAGAGTTCCCCATGTCCTGTGTCAAATATGTAGCATGTTCTCATTCTGGAAGTCCGCTTGTTATTTTGGTTCCTAAGAAAATCCAAAAAGAGAAAGAGGTGCTAGAGTGGTTTCTGAGTGGATACGATTACCTGTGACCTTGGCAGCACAAAGGGAATCCTCAGGGCTATGTGCTGCTGCCCAGGAGTCTTTCTCTGTGGCCATCAAGGCTTGGCAGCTGAAAGGAACTCTTTCTCTCTTGCAAAAACTTCTGCTTTGTCTCTGTGCTTCTGCATTTTGTCAGTGTGAGTCATCAAAGTTTAGCACACTGAGGGCTTGATTTTAGCCAGGGGGGGATTCTTTCTGAAATTTGAAACATGTAGCATAAATTTCTGACAGCAGCATTTTCTGAAGTGTATGGATCATTCTTAGTAAGCCTCTTTTGTTATATAACATCCTGGTACAGAGAAAAACCTCAGTGTCAAGTTGCTAACTGCAATGACCTAGCACATAGTTATCAAGTGCTACTAAAATCTGGGCTCTGGAATACAAAAGCTCTAGGGTACAAGATCTAATCTGTTCTCAGACTGCTTCAAGGATGGAGGTGGAGACAGACAAACAGACAACAAAGAGACCTGGTTATGGGTGTTGAAAGGGTCATCGAAGAAGGGGGCACACACGGATGTTCAAGCAGCAAGCCTTCATTAGCACAGCTGTTGGTGTCTCCCTAGCCATGGGGACATTGGTTCTGTCTGGTGAGAGATTGAGGGAATACCAGGGGCAGCTGGTTTGGAAGCCATGGATTGCTGTGTATGGCTCCAATGGAAGATTTGTTTCATGGGCCTGGGATGGACCCTTACTGTACCCTGAATATGAGTTTAAAATCAGTTTCCTCCTCCTTTGGATAAAACATATGGGTGGTACATGATGTCAAGGTTGCTTTTAGATCTAGTATTTTATCTATAGTCACTGCTTCCCACCCTCATGCTTGTAAATTTCCTAAACAATTACAAGAGTAGATACGTGCATAGACACATCCATGGAGCATGAGCACTTGCATTTGCGTAGATAACAGATGGGATAATGGCGTTGCTGGAAAACAAGGGCTGTGCCTTCTTTGAGCAAAAGCGCTAGCCTGCTGTGAACCCAAGAGAAGGTTGCAGACACCATCTCTGGTCCAGAAATGGTCAGTGACTTTGATTCACTGCACAAATCAATCACCCTGGCTGAGAGCCAGTCCAGGTCCTCAGGCTGCAGAAAACTTGAAGATGCCAGCAGGGCACAGCTCTGAGGACGCCTTGGATCTATGCCCACCCTGGTTAGTGAGAACCAGCCAGGAGCACCTGAGACCCCCCTTGGCAGGACTCGTGAATGCCTTTTTAAGAAAAGGCAAGCTGCCAACCACAATGAAATATGCAATTGTCCATCTGTTGCTTAAATTAAAAAAATTTTTTTTTCTTCTTCCATTGCCAAGAATTTCTCTAACTACTGTCCAGTGGTCTAACCTTACAACTGGGGGAGGGGAGTAAGGGATTAAATAAGTTATTATTATTTTGGGGGAGTAGTTGGATTTGGGGACAAAGACTTTCACTGGCATAAAGGAGATAATGGTAGGAATCTAGATGAATACCATCATCTTTTAAAAGAAAAATACCATCATCTTTTAAAAACAATTTGAGAACTTAAAAACTGTTAATGGTTTCATTTCAAAAATAGCCCAAAGTCATAAGAAGTTATTTTTCTCCTTCATTCCAGGGGAATTCTTCCTGACTCTGTGGGCCCCAAGAGGGGCTAGAACTGGGATTTGCCTCAGTGATGCCATTTTATTAATAAGTGTATGTAAAATATACTCATATATATGAGCTTTCTTTTATATATACAAATTTCCTCTTTTCCACACCTAAAACAAGATTCATATATCATATTCTTAAAATGTCAAGAGACTCACACCTTAGCTTGCCTCATTTCTATTCTCCTTTTTTGTAGTAGATCTTCTCTTTGACTCCATTATTTTCTTTCTTCTTTTTTATAGGTACATATTCATGAATGAAGAATGGTCCCCAACATTGCAGAAGAAGGTCAGATATGTCTCTCATAATTAATGATTCCCAGAAAAATCTTAGTAGTTAAAAACAAAGGGAAAGAACAAGCTAACACATAGTCATTTTTGGCTTGCCTTCTTAATATAGCTGGATATTAACTGAGAGAACTTGCCCTGGTGGTTTGCAGGGAGAGTTTTCAATAAAAGACCCTAAAAATGGATGAACTCAAGACCCAGAAATAGAGGTTGCAACAAAGAAGTTATTTTCCCTCCTGCATTAGTACCTATTGGATTTATGACAAATTTAAACTGGAAGGCAATGCAGTAGGCTCCAGGCATATTCCTGGACTGAGCCCCTACATAGTGTGGAGGAGGCCAGGAAACCTGGATAACATGAATCCTGGGGACATAGAAGGGAGCCAGAGTCAAAGACTACCACCACTGTATCTCCCTGCATTTCCCCATCTGAGCTGGAAAGTCTTAATCCATAAAATATGTATTCTTTGTTCCTGTTTTTTTTGTTGTTTTTTTATATTACTATTTTCCTCTCTTCTCTTTGAGATTATATGAAAGTTCAGATCTCACCCACATTAAAATTTTCTCCCTTATGGTTGAGATTCTCTTAAGAAGTACCTTGTTCAATTTCCCCAGCACCATTTATTGAAAATACTTCCTTTCTCCAGTTCATGTTCTTACCATTTTGTTAAAAATCAGTTGGCTATAGATGCATGAATTTTCTTGTAGACTTTATACTAGTCCATTGGTCTCTGTCTGGTTTTTACCATGCTGTTTTGATTATTAAAGTCTTATAATATATTTTGAAATCAGGTAGTATACTAATTCCTTCTTTGTTCTTTGTCCCCACTTTGGCTATTTGGGATATTTTTGTGGTTCTATATACATTTTAGAATTGTTTCTTCTAGTTCTGGTGACAAATGTCATTGATATTTTGCTAGAAATTGCATCAAATCCTTTGATTGCTTTGGGTAGATTAGACATTTTAATATTATCTAGTCTTCCAATCCATGAACATGGGGTATCTTTCCATTTTTTGTGCTTTCTTCATATGTTTTATAGTTTTAATTGCATATATATTTCACCTCTTTGGTTAAATTTAGTTGTAGGTATTTTAATTTTTATAGTTATTGTAAACAAAATTGCTTTCTTGATATTCTATTTCAGATAATTCATCATTGAAATACAGCAATGCTACTGAATTTTGTATGTTGAATTTTTATCCTGAAACTTTATTTTACTATATTCACTTAAAAGTTTCTAATAGCATTTCTGATAGTCTTTAGTATTTACTATATATTGGGTCATGTCATCTGCAAGCAGTGACAATTTGACTTCCTTTCTTCCAATTTGGATGTCCTTTAAGTTTTTTTCTTGCCTGACTGATCTAACTAATACTTCCAGTACTAGGTTGAATAAAAGTGGTGAAAGTGGGCATCCTTATTTTGCTTCCAGTTTTAGAAAGGAAGCTTTCAGCTTTCCCTCAGTCAGTATAGTGTTAGCTATTGGCTCATTTTATACTCTTTATATGCTGAGTTATGATCCTTCTGTGTCCAATTCATTCAGTATTATAGAGTTGGCATATAGTTGTTTTTAATAATCCCTAATGCTCCTTTGTGTTTCTTTGTATTGCTGTGTTATCAGATATAATGTCTCCCTTTTCATCTCTGATTTTGAGTCTTTTCTCTTGGTCTAGGTAAGGGTTTGTAAATTTTATATTTTTGAAGGGCCAGTTTCTCATTTTGTTGATCTTCTGTGGTTTTTCTAAGTCTCTATTTCATTTATTCTTGGTCTGATTTTAATATTTCCTTCCTTCTATGAATGTGGGCCTTTTTTTCTTGTTTTTCTAGTTCCTTCATATTCAGTGATAGGTTGTTTGAGATCTTTCTGCTTTTTTGATGTAGACATTGATTGCCTTAAACATCCTTCTTAGTAGTGCTTTAGCTATATCACATAGGTTTTGGCATGCTACAACCAACCCCATTTTTATTTAGCTTAACAAATTAAAAAATCTCATTCTTGATTCTTCCTTGATTCATTAGTTGTTCAAAAGTTAGTTATTTAATTTTCATGTATTTGTATAATTTATAAAATTTTCTTACTATTGATTTCTATTTTATCACATTGTGGCTGAAAAATATTCAATATGATTTCAATTTTTAAAAAATTTGTTGAGATGTACTTGTTTTGTGACCTATCATATGATCTGTCTTGGAGAGTGCTCCATGTGCTGATGATAAGAATGTGATTTCAGTACTTGTTGGATGGGATATTCATAATGTCTGTTAAATCCATTTGGCCAAGGATGCAATTTAACTGTACTGATCTGTTTTTTTTTTGCGGGGGGGAGCGGGGTACCGGGGATCGAACTTGGGTCCTTGCAGTTGTGCAGCAGACTGCAAAACCACTGAGCTAATCCCTGGCCCTGTGCTGATCTGTTTATTTTCTGTATGTATTATCTTTCCATTGTTTATAATGGTATATTAAAATCCTGTATTACTATTGTATAGCTCTCTATTTAGGTCTATTAATACTTGCTTTATATATTTTCATGCTCAGATATTTGTAGAATTTTTTTATCTTGTTGAATTGACCCCTTTATCATTATGTAATGACATTTCTTGTCATTTTTTTTACCACTTTTGATTTGAAGTCTACTTTATCTTATATAAGTATAGCTATTCCTGCTTTCTAATGGGTGATATTTGCATGGACTATCTTCATGTTTAAACTATCTGAATCAAAATAAATTGTATTTGTCATATGTATGCTTTATATATCATTGAATTCCACCTTCATTTTTTATTATCTCCTTTCTTCCACTTACCTTGGATTTGGTTTGATGTGTTTTATTCTTCCTTCAGAAGGATACTTAGTGTTTCATTTTTATCTTTATCATTTTATCTTTCATCATTTTTATCTTTCTTATTATACAAACTTAAGATGACAAAATTTCTCTGATCACTGCTTTAGCTACATAGAATATATTTTATTTTTATTATTTTCATTTCAAAATAATATTAAATTTATTGTTATTTAGATTGTAATTTTAATAGATGATTTATTTCAAAGCAATTGGAGTTGTTTTGTTTTATTTTGAGACAGGGTCTCACTATGTATTCCAGGCTGTCTTTGAACTTACTTTGTGTAGACCAGGCTGGTCTCAAATTCACAGCAATCTTTCTGCCTTAGCCTCCCAAGTGCTTGCACTACCCTGCCTGGCAAAGCAATTGGAGTTTTTTGTGTGTGTGTGCTATATTTTTGTTATCATTTTGCAATTCAAGTACACTGTGGTCAAAGAACACACTCAGAATAATTTTAATCTTTTGAAATATAATGACTTGGCATCTGGTCTATCTCAGTAAATGCCCCATGTAAACTTGAAAAGAATGTTTATTCTGACACAATTGCAAATTACCATAGGCCAAATTTGTTATAATCACATTGTGCAAAAACTTTGTCATTACTGGGTTTTGCTCATTTTATAATTTTTAAAAGATGTGTGTTAAAATATTTAATTGTAAACATATATTTGTCAATTTTTCCCTTGAGTTCTATCAATTTTTGTTTCAAAGATATATTAGGCACATGCACATTAATGCATTTCTGCTATTTCTTTCAGATTAATTGATTTTTAAAATTGTAATTCTTCACTTTATATCTGACAATAGTTTCTGCCTTGAAAGCTTCTTTTTCTTATATTAATATATACATACTAGTTTTCTTTTAAAGTTTTATAATATGTGATTTTCTAGCCTTTTACTTTAATATTTTTATGTTGTACTATTTACGATACATTTCTTGAAGTAGTACAAGGTTATGTATTTTTTATTTTCATTAAGGTGTTAGTTTTTCTTTTTATGAGAAGACTTCACTTACATTTTAGGTAATCACTTATTTATTAAGATTATGCACCTATCATGTTAATATTTACTTTTCGGTTTTCTTAAAATCTCTTTCATTAGTATATTTAGAAAGAACTTTCTCACCCTAGATACATTCTGATACTTCTTTTGACCAATTTCCTTCTTTTTGGAATCCATTTCTCCTTTGCCATTCTAAGCACTCAGATATTTGAATGTACTATTTACTTTCAAACCACTTTTTCCAAAATTCTACTCATATTCTATGTAGTCCTCAGTCTTTTTTTCATATAACTGACCCTAAATATTGATCATTTTCATGATTCTTCCTTGGCCTTCTTTCTTTTTGATTCTCCAAATAATCTCTAAATAGCCCTATATATTCTTTTGAGTTCTGCCTTTTAAAATGATATAAACTCTAGATATGCATTCCAACTACCTAGTACATTTCTCTATCCCCCTAGACAACATTCTATATGACCAAAATTTAATGTACATATTCTCATTCCACCTCTGTTGAACCTGCCCCTCCTCCTCTGAGACTTCTGCTCTTGGTAAATGATTTATCTTAACCTGAGCCAAACACCTGGATGTCATTCTAGGCTTCGGCTTCTTACTCCAAGTAATTTCTTGGCCAAACTGTTAACCAGCCTCCTAACTGTTCCAATTGATTGTATTTTACTGATTCATGTTCCCCTGTAGCTATGTTAACATTCTATTTAATCAACATTTTCCCTTCCCAAAAGTGAAGCTGAACCTCTTTCACATGCTTAACAGGCCTTCCCTGATAGAGCTCATGCCTCTCTCTCACTACTCCCTACATCCTTGGTAAGGGATGTGCCTTGTACCCATACAGGCCTGTATCTTGCACATGGCTCACACACCTATGGCATTCCATCTGGAATGTTCATTTCCTTATCTATTGGGGCCTATTTCTCTTTGCTTCAAATATCAATTCAATCTCAATTCACTGCCTCTTCTGTAAAGTCTCTTGAACTCTTTAGAACTATTTAGATGTCTTTTTTCCCTATGTTCCCAAATACTTCTGTTGCAACACTGATTTTTTCCTTAATTTACTGTCACTTTTCCTCAGTAGGTCCTAAGTCCTGAGCTCTATTTTCTTGGTGTTCTCATGAGCCACATATACAGGCACATATTGGGTTTTAATATTGAAAGAATGAAAAGTACGCTTAAAAGTTCTAGTATTTTACTTTCACTTTTTATTGGCAAAGTTAGAAATATTTTTGGTAGTCCATTGAACACAAATATTTCTGAGTTTTCATTTAACTTTCATTAATTCAGCAAATATTTTATTGTGCACCCATATGTATAATGGCAATTTTCATTGCCCAATAGTGTTTCCTACTGGTTTTTAAGGGTTTTTTTGTAGTCACATTGTGACTAATCATCTCCATTTCATAGATAAGGGCTCTGTAACAAAGAATTCTCCAACTATTTATCCAACCTCCAAATAGTAGGAGATTTAAAGGTAGCTCACAAGCTATTTCAGCTCAACCTTATGTTTTTCTATTAAATGATTGTTTGAAAGTCTCAGTATTTAAGTTGATTAATTAAAATAATAGTGAATGACAGTCCAGCATGGCAAATGTCTTTAGGCATGGTTTACTGTTGATAATGAAGTCTCACTTTGACAGTAATCATGGTCACTGTTTAATGAGTGTCTGTCACTGTAATAGACACTTATATCTATATCTATTATCTCATTTTCTGCTTTCAGCCTTTGAGGGATATTTTTGCATTCATGTTGAAAATGAGGAGACTGTAAATCCTAGAAGTTTGGTGAGTTCCTCAATGATGCTTAGACTGAGAATTGCAAAGCAAGAAGTCAGTTTTCAGATCTGCTTTGCCCCAGAGCCAGGGCCTTTCCTTGATGGGCACCATTCTTATTCAGTCACTCCTCCTTCAGGCACAGAGAGCTCACCTACCCTCCACACAGAGGAGTCCTTGATGCTTCCAGATGTTCAATCAAGGCTCAGACAAATGTGAGGGCCATGGACAGTAGCAATGAGTGTGTGTTCAGTTTTGATGGTCCATGAACAAGAAGAGGAACTGGAATTCCCATTATTGTTTGATAGTGATCTCCCTTAGGCTATGGACATCACTGTCTGTTCACCTTGTTCCTGCAGCTTTGACTTTGGTCACTAATGAGGGGTTATGATTTACCTGGCTGAATAATGTTACCTGTCAATGATTAATGTATCTCTAACAGACAGGACTTTTTACTAAATGGATAGTGGCTCTTTCTCCCTAAAGCAGCTCAGCTGTGGAGTGAATCAAGGGATATTTTGTCCCTAATGGGAAAGCCTACACCAGAACCAGCTGAGATAGGTCCTATAAATCCTCCATGGCTTGATTTATCATTTATCATTGAGTTGCCAACATAAATGCTGATGGTCTTCTGTCTCTCAACTCTGTTTAGACTTTGGGATGGTTGCAGAGTAGAAGCCTCATGCTAGAGTGTTTGATTTTTCTAATGGCTGGAATGTCATGGTACTTCATGATGATGGAGTTACTCACCTGTGGCTGGAGAAATCAGGATCATCTTTGCTTTGAATGTAATGAGATGCTACCCATTGGAGAGGGCTACTCACCATCTACTATGGAGAAATTACTATGTAGGGGACTCTATCATACTTTTAAGGTAACTTCAGGGCTATTGGCCTCTTTAAAGGCTAAGTCCGCTTATAAGGAAAATTATACTTGTTCCTTTTTTTTGGAAAAACATCTTCGCCAAGATGGATTATTATTTGTCCAGTCGCACCCAGAGCACTAATCCTTTAATGTAAAGAATGATTAGGATGAGTAGTGAGGATGAAATGAGATTAAGAAATAAGACTCATGACTTAATTGTTAACAGTAAAACTATGAACAGAATCAATAAAACCACAAGTATAATAATGAAGCTAAGAATATTGATATCCCTGCCATGCTAGAGTTTCACATTAAGTGGGAATGATTACACATTTCTGAAAGATAGAAAATGTCTTCCTATAAAAAGTCATAAATTACTTTTGGCATTTAACTGTATGTTTCAGCCCCAGAAATATAAGTTTCTTGGTTTATGTGAGAAAAAGAATATTTGTGTTTAGCAGTGAGGAAATGAGGGATCCTGCTTCTGGACTAAGGTTACAGAACGGCACAGATTATTTTTCAACATGCATTTCAATAACCGTTCCTTTCCAAGAAACTTTTTGAAGCCAAAAAAGACCAGATGTGACAGAAATGCCTTGGAGAAAGCCAGAATTTTAGAGGTATGGTGGAAAGAGCTAATTCATCTAAGATGCATGAGCCAAATCCCGACCGGAACTCAGTGTTCAGTGACACCTGGAAGCAGGCCCAGCATGTCTCCAACTCCAAGTCTCATTCTATAATGTGGAACAACCCTACAACAGAGGGTCCTTATGAGCATCAAATGAGCCATGTGAAGAAAGAACACAATCCAATGACAATATCACTATGACAATATCAGAGTAACCATAGTCATCTTAAACAATTGCCATATAGGTCTTCCTTCAGGTTCCTTTCTACACAGCATGATGAAGGCACTAGTGAAAGAGGACCTTAGCTGAGGGCCGAGCAATTGGTGTTGGAGACCTGGCTGTATTCCTCTAATTGTCCAGGTAACCTTAGCTCAACTTATGATATCTCATTTTCTTCATTGGTAAATTGGAAAGGTTTGAACTGGATAATCACTTTTATTGCTTTAATATAATACAGTTCAATGATTTTAAAAAAAACTCACACTTCTCATAATAGCAGCACTTGACATGTTTAGTGAAAATGAATAAAAAGGCTTTTAAAAATAGGCACTGCTAGGATAGTTTGTGATAATTGAAGCTATTATAGGTAGAAATGAGTCACACAGAGGAAGGGTTTTGGTTATTTTTCACTTAACAAATAGGAAACATCCTTTTCTAGAATTTTTGCTGGGGTTTGGTAATTAGATTCTAGCTCTTGATGATCTTATATGACAAATCCAATGGAGAAACCAGTTGCTTCCTTTTGTGTTTCTAAAATGTGTTTGCCTTTGGTGACCAGAGGAAAAAAGCAGCATTTCCTTCGTGATTTCTCATGTTAAATGGCCAATCACATCACCCACAGAGGGCAGAATAGGTGAATGAAATGCTTAGAAAAATTTCTGCCAGGACAGAATGTGGTGAAAGCATACCTGGAAATTCAAGGAAGTTCAAAAGATAAAGAAATATGAACAAGTGCAGGGATTCACCAGTGACCACATCAATGAGAATGAAAGCAAGGAGCAATGACTTGGTGAGTCATGTTTTGTAAATGTTGTGATGGAGGTGGCTGGGAAGGACACTGCTAGAAGTTGAATTGTGAGCACTCCAAAAGAAGATATGATAGTGTCCTAACCCTCACAACCTTGGAATGTGACCTTATTTGGACACAGTCTTTATAGAGGTAACAAGTTAAAATAAGGACATTAGGGTGGGTCTTGATCTAGTATGACTTATAAGAAAGGAAAAGTTTGATACAGTCAGAAATACAGAGAGGGAAAAAGATGTGAAGACACACAAGGAAATGATGACCAAGTGACTGGAGAAATGTGAATACAAGACACAGATCACAAAGAATGCTGAAAAATACTATGAGTTAGGACAAGGCAGGGAAGGATTCTGCCCTCAAGCTGTCAAAGGAACCTTGGCTCTGCCTACACCTTGATTTTGGACTTTTAGCCTCTAGAACTCTGAGATAATATTTTTGCATTTCTAAGCCACCTGATTTGTGATATTTCATTATGGCAATCTTAAGAAAAAGAGAAGGCTGGTGATGTGGGCGGATTCTGACTCTACTCTTCAGAACATGGAATGATTTTTTCCTTTCTGGAGAGCAATGCATTGCTGTGTATCAAGAATCTTTAAAGAGACAATTGCAAGTATACATTCTGAAAAATAGCAGGTGATTTCTCCATAAAGGTGGCCCTGAAGAATATGAAATAGTGAGAATAACAATAATAGAGACCCAGAAATGTACATGAACAACTGAAGGGAAAAGAGAGGGAAGCAGCAGAGGAGCTTCCAAAGTAGACAGAACAGCCTGAGAGGTGTCTGTGAGCAGGAAGAGGCTTGTTTCTGGAAGGTTCATAAAACTAAGATGCCAGGGGGTGGAGGGTGGTATCTTAAGAAGGGGCTAGACAAGGAAGAAAAAAGGTGGCAGATGACATCCATGCAGGCATGAAAACTATCTTCAAGAGCTGAGATTTTATTTTAAATTTACTGTGATTGCTTGGGAGGGTTTTACGCAAAGAAATGACAACATCTTATCTGTCTTTCCATTTGTTCCTGGGTGAAGTGGTAGAAGGGAGTGACAGGGTGAAGGAGAGTAGATGGTCCACCACTGTGGTAGATCTAGAAAGATTTGACAGTGGTAAGACTGAAGTATGGCAGGGGACAGGAGAATTACATCTGTTCAAAGAGGATGTGATAGTAGAACCTCCAGCGTTGCTAATGGATTGGGTCTGAGTACAAAAAAAGCAATCAAGGAGGCTATTATGGTTTTCTACAATCAGAAACAGGATGGATATCATTATTATTGGTATAAGAAAACTAAATTGGGACTACAGAGTTTGGGGAGTGGCAGGAGATTCAGAAGTCCCATTGTACATGTGTAAAATTTGAGTTGTTCAAGTAGAGATGTCAAATTAAATGCAAGTATTACCAGGACATAATTTGGGGGTCATGAGCATATAAGTGATATTTAAAATCATAGAATTAGGCACCTGGGCATATATTGAAATAAGCAAAGAGAAAGAGAAGGTGAGGTGAAGACTAAGTGGTATTACGGTGCTTCTCATTAAAGCTATTTTGAGAATATCATTGATTAGGACTCAAAATCCACCAACTTTAAGGTAATTAGATACTTGGATCTAGAGAGTAAATAAACATTGTAAGTGGCACTGACTTCTCAAGTAGGGTTCAGTGCAGGATGCCATGTTTGAAAAACGACTCCTGTAAGAAGGATTTATGGGGAAGATGCTGACTGCTTCTGAAAGATGTGGAAAACTTACCATATACATTATTATTATGGGAATCAGAAGTGTGTAGTTGAAGGATGAGTGATTCGAAGGTAAGGTCAACTGGCTCTTTTCACTTATGTTAGTTCTGATCTCTGATTCTAGGCATAACTTTCTTCAGTATAAAGAATAATTTCTCCTTCCTCCTTTTGCACTAAAAACTAGCATTTATTAAACATTTACAATTTCTCTTAATCCAGTTATTAGCATTATCACTAGAATAGATTGCTTCACAAACTGGTAACTACATCAGAATTAGACTCCATAGATTTTTTTTTCCTGCAAGATGTGACTTTTTCTTTTCATTAATCATATTGGTCCATTTTAGGCATACAGTATGATGACATTCATCATTGGGAATTTGTATCTTTATGTGATGTATCTTGATTCTTATTTTTTCCCTATTCCTCTGCCCTCCCTTCAACCCCTCTATTCCTCCCTATTTACAAAGACTTTGTTTCCATTTTTTCCTTTTCTCATATTAATTCCATTCTTTTCTTTCCTTGCCCCTACCCTTCCTGCTTCCCCTTCCCCTTTGCCCATTTTCTTCCTATTTCACATTATCTATTATACATTTTGATCCTTACTCACACTTTAAGTTTCTCACACCAGAGAAACTATTTGGTATTTACACATGTGTGTCCTATTTATTTCACTTAAGAGTGTCGCCTCAGTGTGTATCCATTTAGCTATAAATGTCTCTAGTTTTTCATTATGGCTGAGTAGTTCTCCATTTTATAAATCCACATTTTCTTTATCCAGTCTCCAGTTGATAGGCAATTGGGGTGTTTCCAAGTTCTAGCTATTACAAACTGTGCCACTATGAACATGGGTGCATATATATCACTGTGGTATAATTCTTTCAATTCTTTTGGGAAGATTCCCAGCAGGAGAATAGCTGGGTCACATAGGACCTCTGGGAGAATAGACTGGTACAACCATGGTGGAAATCAGGATATGATTTTTTAAATGTAAAAATAAGGATTGTAAGGTCAAATACATTTGGAAAATGGTGAGTTAAATACTTTGAAAGATAATTTTTTAATACAAAACTTCTCAGGCCCTTCTATATACAAACGGACATTATCTCTAAGAAGGAAAAGTAGCAAACTGTCCCAAATTATTAGAATTGTTTTTCCATCAAGAATCTCATGAACTTGTTATTCTAAGGAACTCACAATGGGGAATGCTATTTGCATTATTTTAGCTTCATTAGCATCAGCCATAATTATATTTCTGGAATGTGTCTTTACCTCTGTTTTCAAAGCAATGATTGTGAACTGCAAGAGAAAAGTCACTAGGCATCCATCCAGCAGAGAGAGTGTTAAGACTAGTGGTCAGAGAGGTTTTTTTTTTACAACTATGCATAATTCCAAGAATTTTCAAATATCAAGTGGTTTATTGTGTGCCAAAGGTTTAAAGTTAGTAGTCTAATTGCAGATTTGAAGATTACAATCTAAGCCTGAGAACTATGTATGAGCTGCATAGATGTGGCTGAATATGTCCTCTACTTGGCTATGGTTAAAGGTACAAATTTTTCAGGAAATGCCAACTTGATGTAACTCACCTTTTGGTGTGATGGGATTTTTTTGTGGCTTGTGAAAAAAGCAGCACCCCGTTTCCTGAGTATCTGAGCCAATGATATATACCTCTCTGTCTTCCCATTGAAATAGCCTAATATCTAGTCAGTGATCCCAAATACTTGCTTTTGGGGAAAATAGTGCGAAAGTTAACAAAGACAGATTACATAACGCCTAACGGAGACATTTTTCAACTTTTTTTTTTTCTGCTCCAATTTCTCTTTTGCCATTGCATTAATTAGAAATTTAGGTAAATGACACAAGTGCCCCATTTTTTTATATCTGCCAGGAGAACAATTAGGCCATTAGAAGTAACAAATGGTCTGGACTCATGTTGCCTGTTGAAAATTTTCAAGCTACATTATTTCTGACAAGAACAAAACAAATAATAGTTGTTTTGGCCAATTTTTACCATAAGCAATGTCAGTGCTAGCAGATGCAGCCCAGCCCTGGCTTTCTCCCCACAGTCATGCTTCATTAAAGTGTGCTGACTCTGGTGGGTTCCCATTCCTTTAGGTAAACAGTTATTTACATGAACTATGACATTTTTCTTTGGTGACAATTTCTAATTGTTCAGGCAAGCAAGGGTTATATGTTAAACCCTCAGCAAAAAAAAAAAAAGCTTCACATGTGAAACAAATTACTTTAAATTAACTATCCTTTCAGAAGAAAGGCAAAATTTCAAGATGGACAAATTAGACCCTTCTCATGCACATATGGTTAGTGCTTCCAACACGTCCCGGCTGGTTCCCACTCCAGAGAACAATTCCTCATGATGGAGTGAGGGACTTCCTGGCTCATTTAGGGGTCCTTTCTATGCCAGCATTTGCCTGCATTGTGCTCAGAAGGGATCTTGCAAGACTGAGCACTGTGCAGTCCCTCAGCATTTGTAGCTTCACTGACTCTGTAGCCTTTGCTTTCTGAGTTTAACTCTTTCTGAGACCTGTGATGATTCAGGGCTCTCCACAAAATCACAAGTCCTTTCCTGCCCTTTACATGTGATTTCTGACAATTTAAATAGTAAGTATCTACTAAAGCCTATCCATTGGTCAGACCTGCATGTCTTCCATGCTGGGTCCATTGATGTCTCCAACCATGACAGAGATAAGACAGGGTAAGTGAAAATTAATCACCCACATGTAATTCTGTAATTTTACTCAGCTTAGGGTACTGGACTAGGAGCACTGAGAGTAGCATGTTTAAAATCAAGGTCAAATCCCTATTGTACTAGGTTGAACAGTGTCTTCCTAAAATTCCTGGGCTCCCTGGAACCTCAGAATGTGATCTTTTTTGGAAGTACAGTTTTGGCAAAGGTAATTAGTTAAGAGGAGGTCATATAGAACAAGAGGGCCCTTTAGTCCAATATGCCAGGTGTTCTTATGAAAAGAGGAGAAGAGACAGGGAGAAACGCCTTTTAGAGATAAAGGCAGAGATCCCCAAATGATGCATCCACAAGCCAAGGAGCAAGGACTGACAGCAATCATCAGAAGCCAGGAGAGAGGCATGGAATCTGCAGAACCTTCCCTTTTTCCCCCTTGAGTTGACAAGGGTGCTCTATGTAGATACAGCTCCTCCTGTCACCTCTCAGCCAAAGTAGCAGGGACCCTCCCTCTGAAAAGTGGAAGTCTTCACATCTCTGCCCCTTTTTGTGGTCATGTGAACATGGACTAGGAAACAGGGGTATTGAATAAGGAACTTGAAGCCTTTTCTTTATTGGAAGGAGTTGTTCAGCATCATCTGACCTAAGAACCAGACAAATACCAGGAGGCAGCAGGAATAGGGAATGAGAACCATGTGTCCTTCTCCCCTCTGCTGTGGAAGTGTGTGCTGCAGAACTTGGGTGAGTACCTGGGGAGAGCGACCTGGGCTGGCTCAGCCTCGGGACTCACCTCTTTTCTCAGTGGAGTTTGCTCCACAAACTCCATGAAGACATGCAGGCTTCTCAAAACCAAACTCCTATGTGCAAACAGCTTTAAGATCTGCCCAAGTTGTTATTGTCCTTTGAGAATCCCACTCTAAGTGCAAGTTTTTGCTTAATCACACACAGGTAGGTAAGAGGGATTTGTCTTAGAATCTGAACAGTTTACCCAGAACTCCTATCTCAGTGAACAGGTAGAAGTGAACTCTGCTGATGCTGAAACAGCCACTGAGATGGCTAGATGGTGACTGTAGGTTTTTAAAAGTGGTTTATAGGTAAGATAATAAATACTTTTCCTTCCAATCTAGTTGCTTAGGTGCAATTTAACCCCAGCTCATCTAAAACTATGCTGATGGTCCTGACTTTTTCTACCCCCCCCCCCCCGCCATTAACTTTACTGGTACATTTTAGGTATAAAATATAGTTACATTCATCATTGGGATCTTGTACCATTACATGAGTATCTTGGTTCTTATTTTTTTTCCCCTTCCCTTGCCCTCCCTTCACCCCCTCTACCCTTCCCTATTTGCAAAGACCTTGTTTCCATTTTTTTCTGCTTCCCATATTTTTTCCTTTCTCTTTTTTCCCTTCCCCTACCCCTCCCAATTCCCCTGCTCTTTTAGACCTTTTCTTCCTGTTACACAATATCAGTTATACATTTTTAAAATTACAATATTAAGATCTAGGAGACATTACCACAGATTTTACAGAATTTAAAAGGATATAGAAAGCATATTACAAAAATCTTTTTTGAAATAAATTTGACAACTTCTAAGAAGTAACTTAGAAGACAAATTAATGAAATTAACTCTGGAGGAAATATAAAATTTGAATAGCACCTATTAAAGAAAGTATATTCCTAGCTTGAAAACCTACCTATATGACAACAGCAGGCTCATAAACATTTTAACTGATAAATTATATCAAACATTTAAAGCAGAAAAAAGAAAGAACACTTCTCCCCTCATTTTAGGAAATCAACATTGTGCTAATCCTAAAACTGGATAAATATAATAGAAGAAAAAGGTATGAACATAGATAGAAATTTGTTTAACAAAACAAACTCTTAGAAGTCAGATCTGGCAGTAGGTAGAAAGTGGTTTTATTATAAGAATGCCAATGTTGGTTCAGCACTGGAAGATCCACCCCCAAAAGTCATCATTTTAACAGAGGAAAGGAGAAAGCCATATGATCCTGTCACTAGTTGGAGAAAGAGTATTGGACTAAATTCTACAGCTGTTCATGGTAAAAGCTATCAGGAGACTAGAAGTAGAACAGAAACTTCTCAACAGATTAAAGACATGTACTCCATACTTCCAGGAAAAACTCCTTCTATGAATGGAGATGATACAATGCTTTCTCCCTAAAGTGGGGAACATGGGCATATATGCCTACTCTTCATCTGTCCATTAGACTTTGAAACATAGGTCTAAACCAAGATAGTCTGGCAATAAAATGACACAACTAGGATAGGACTGGCACAGCAGAAGCAAAATCTTTATATGTAGATGAAATGATCATCTACAGAGAAAATACTAAGAAATCTCTAGGAGCCCCTAGAACTTGTACTTGAATTTAGCAGGATTAGAAAACACAAGGTATATATAAAAATTCAGGTCTGTGTATACTTGCTATAAATGAAGAACTGGATATTGAAATTTAAAAGTCATGCAGGAGTACAAAG
Organism: Heterocephalus glaber; assembly: GCF_053883595.1. Taxonomy (NCBI): domain Eukaryota; kingdom Metazoa; phylum Chordata; class Mammalia; order Rodentia; family Bathyergidae; genus Heterocephalus; species Heterocephalus glaber. The sequence continues at coordinate 55,861,624 of NW_028258320.1, forward strand.
GACCCAGAAAAGCCAAAAACGAAAACAAAAACAGTGTTGGAAGACGTTTAGCACCCAATTTTAAGACTTCTTCTAAAGCTACAGTAGTCAAGGCAGTGTTGGTGTAAGGAAAGACATATAGATCATTTGCATAAAGCAGAGAATCTAGAAATAGAACCACACATATATGGTCCACTGAGTTTTGAAAGATTATTTAACATTAGCATTTTATAGAATATAAACTCGATTCAAGAGCTGAGGAAGAGACAGTGTCTTCAGCAAACTGCACTAGAACACCTGGTATCCGTATATAAAAAATTAACCTCAACCCTTTTTTTCCATACATGAAAATAACTTGAAGGGATCTATGAACCTAAATAAGAAAGCCGAAAAGTATAAAACTTTAAGAAGAAATTATAAGGGAAAATATTTATGAATTCAGGGTAGGCGAGAACTACCTAGGATACAAAAAACATAATGTATAAAAGAAAAAAAATTGATAAATGAGATTCCATCAAAATTTAGAACTTTAAATGACATCATTAAAATGAAAAGTAGTCCTTAAACAGACCATATTTACAATGCATATAACCTATGAGCAGAATATATAAAGAATTCTTAGAGCTCATTAATAGACAACCCAATTAAAATGTAGACATAAGATGATAAATAGCCAGTATAGCACAAGGAATGGTGTGCAATTCTAGAATCAGAAAAATACTAATCAGTACAATAATAAGATTGAATTATACACTCATTAGGGAGATGAAGTCAAAAGTTTTAAAAGACTTGTCATGACTTTTTCTTTTTGTTGGATTCTCCCCCTTTGCATTTAATTTGTCACAACCAATGGATTCATTCTGCTGGGGTTCCTGGGGTTGTGATCCTCATTATCTTTTCCTAGGGTATTGTCTAAAATTGTTTGGAGTGCCAGTTTGGTATTCATGAAGTTCCTGAGGTGCTCTTTATCATGAAAGTATCTTATTTCTCCATCAATTTTGAAAGATAGTTTTGCAGGGTACATCAATCTGGGTTGGAGGCTGTTTTCCTTTAGGGCTTGGACTATGTCACTCCAAGCTCTTCTTGCCTTGAGGGTTTGCATTGAGAAGTGTGCTGTGATTCTGATGGGCTTTCCTTTGAATGTGTTTTGTTTCTTTTCTCTCACTGCTTGTAGAATTTTATTCTTCTGTTGGATTTCTGGAATCCTAACTATTATATGCCTATGTATAGATTTTTTTTGATCAAGGCTAGCTGGAGTTGTATATGCCTCACCTATCTGTATGTCAAGTTCTTTTCACCTCCTTGGGAAGTTTTCTGCCATCACCTCTGTGAAGAGTTTTTTTATGTCATCTGCACTCTCTCCTCTTTCCTTGCTGACTCCAGTCAGTCTTATGTTATTCTTCTTTGCATCGTCTAGTAGCTACTGGATTGATTTCTCATGTTCCCTCACAATTTTAAAGCAATTTTTCTTTTCCTCCTCACTAATTGCAATCTTATGTTCTATATGTGAAATTCTATCCTCACATTGGTTCATTCTGCTGCGCAGCCTTTCAATGGAGTTTTTAATCTCTTGGAAATCTGTTTGTATCTGTTTTATGGATTCCCTTTGATTCCTATGTCGGGATTCCATCATATTCCTCAGATCCTCTATTTTTTTAATCTGTGTCCTCTCTAGATTTATTAAACATGTCTTGCACCATGAGCACAATCTTTGCTGTTATCTGAGTAATTATTTCTGATTTCATTTTTCCCAGATCCTCTTGTTGCCAGTTCAGAGAGTCCAGGTGGTTGAGTATCAGAGTGTTCCATCTCGTTTCCCTTTGGGGTTGCTGTAGATGATCTGGAAGTCTGTTTTTGAGGCTTGTTTATGTGTCTTCTCACTTCCACGGGTGTGTGTGGGGGGCTGCTTCTGGTGCCCATGCAGCTCACCTTCTCTGCCCTAGGAGCCCGGGATGGAGGCGGGGAGCTTCCTTCCAGGTGCTGGGACTGGCTGAGCTTCACTGCCCTAGGAGCCTGGGATGGAGATGGGGAAGCTTCCTTCTGGGTGCTGGGACCAGCTGAGCTTCACTACCCTAGGAGCCTGGGATGGAGGTGGGGAAGCTTCCTTCCGGATGCTGGGACTGGCTCACCTTCTTGGCCCTAGGAGCCTGGGATAGCAGCAGGGGAGCTTCCTTCCAGGTGCTGGGACCAGTCACCCTGACTTTTTCTATATTCAGTTTAGGAGATACCCTATTTCTTTCTAGGGTCTTGGTCTCCTTTTATAGACACTACTGTGTTTTCTGGAAAAAGCTGAGTCCTTTCTTATATTTGGGTTGGCTAAATATTTTTTTAAAAAAACATAGCTATCACTTTAGAAATTTAATACGTGTTTTTTACCAAAATATTTTAGACAGAATATTTTCCAAAGCCCATTTAATGATGTATATGAAATTTTATTTATTACTCTCATTCAAATAATAAATATCTATTTATCCTTATGAGTATCAGTATCTGATTTGAGGTATCCTTCATAGTGAAGCATTTTTAGGGAGTTCATTCACACCATTTATTAAGAGATGAGGATGGGGCATTATTGATTATTCATCATCTAAATGTCTGGACTGCTTTCAGAGTTAAGTAGAATTCACTGAAAATTATTGTTTTCATTCTCCCACAAGAGCTTGGATGTTTATTAATTAAGCTATAATTAATACCTACTTTGTACAAACTATTTCTGAGCATAGAAAAGGAAGAAATCTTTTCAACTTATTTGATAAGATTCTTGACATCAAAGCTTGATAAAAATATATAATTTTACTATTATAATAGATATGAAAAATCCAAAATAAATCATCACTGCACTGAAAGGAACAAGATGTCAAAAAATGATGAACACTAACGTTTGTTGAGCTCAAGTTTGTGCAAGTACTTGTTTATATGAACCTCATTTAATTCTTTAGGGTCCCATGGCTTGGAGAAGTCAAGGGGGATGCCCTCTGTCACAGGGCCAGGAAGTGGTAGAGCTGAAATTTCAATCAACAGCTTTCTGACTTCATTTTCCAAACTTGAGAAGGATTCATAGTGACTTCATATTATTCACAGTATGTAAGAGAGGGACAGCACGAAAAAATTCGTATTTATCACATGTGTAGGACACATGGGAAAGCCCACATGAACATACATCTTGTGTGATTCTAAAGAGTTATTTGGAAAAACTGCACAATTATTTTCCCTAATAATAACAAGGAAAAAGGAGATGTATGTGTGACACAGATATAATTTTTATATAAGATCATCAACTGTCTACCTTCCAGCCTCTCATGTATCCTGTCCTTTACAGTTAGAAACAACACAAGACAGAACACTGCAACTATTTTAAAGGGCTATTCTGTAAGTTTCAGTGAATTTTTTAAAAAACAAGAAAAATGAGATGTAAATACTGGGGCAAAAGAAATAAAATTAACATAGTTTGTGGTTGATGTAACTCTATTCATAAAATTTACAGGAGTCAACTGAAAACATATTAGAGCTACTAACACAATTTTAGATACTTTAAAAAATATATAGCTAATTCAAAAAATTCTAACAGAGAATAAATTTAGCTAAAATTAAACTGATCCGCAGAAAATAGTGGGTTTTTCAACACAAGACAACAAAGAGTATAGTGACAAAGTTATTTTATTTTACAATAGCAACAAGAATAAAAAACAAGTCTGAATAAACCTCCAAAATGTCCTGGAAAAGTATTAAAAAAATGTAAAACTTTGCCAAGGGACAGAAAAAAAAGACTTAAATGAACACAAAGAAAAATGTTCCTGCAGGAGAAGATTTAGTAGTGCAGATGTCAACGTTTGCCTAATTCATCTACAAATTCAATGAATATCCAATTCTGGTTCCCATGGGATCTGGGGTGGAACTTAGCAAAATGTTGTTAAAGTTCATCTGGAAAAATAAATGGCCAAGAAGAGCCAAGGAAATTTTGAAAAATAAGAATAATGAGAGAGGACTTGACCTACTGGATATTAAAATACTAGAGTGATTAAAACAATGTGCTCTTGCAAGGATAGATGGATCAATACAACAGAGAAGAAATTTCAGAAGAAGATGTAAATAATTTAGTACCTGATAAAGATGGCATTTTAGAGTAGTAAAAAAAAAGGTGGATTATTTAGTAAATAGTTTGGGGCAACAAATTAAGTATTTGGAAAAAGAAAAGTTAGACCTGTACTTTATAATTAGACCAAAAAGAAATAGGAAAGATTAATATTTTAAGTTTAAGAATGGATTTTCCATTCTTAAGTACTGGCAAATATCTACATAAAACTTTATCCTGTGGCCAAAGCTTTTCTAAGTGTGGCATCACATGTAGGGAATGAGAAAGAAAAGTTTGTGAATTTGAAGTTATTAAAAAATGCACTTGAAAGTTTTAAAAGTTACAATGTTAAAAGTACATTATGACACAATGTTTGCAACTATAGGTCAAGTGTTAACATCTCTCACATATAAGGAATTCCAATCACCGAGGAAAATATTAAGTGGAAATGCATGAATCCCTATACTCATAAAAATCTCTTTCTTCCTCTTCCTACACACACACACACACACACACACACACACACACACACACACACACACCGCCATTTTCATTCTGATTGCTGTCAAAATGAAAATAAAGACAATCAATGTGTCCTCCATGGAGAATGGTTGAATAAATTGTAGCAACGTCAGAAGATCGTTTACTGCATAATCAGGGTAAAGAATATGGCTTGTGGTTACATGGAAAAGTCTGTTATTAACTATGAAAGCAATGTTAAAAACTGTGTTTGTGTGTATGTGTGTGTGTTTATGTTTTTTTATAGTACGAGTCTATTTTTAGTGACTATATTTGAGAAGAGGACTTGGGATTGGTTTGGGGCAGGAATTTAGCTCAGTGACACCCCACCTGCCTTGCAAGTGCAAGGTCCTGAGTTCGATCCCTGGTACTGAGAAAAGAAAAAAGAAAGGAAAGATGCTATTGAATTTTCTAATTTTATACATATACTTTTTTTTTTTGGTACCAGAGATCGAACTCGGGTCCTTGCACTTTCGCAGCAGGCGGCGAAACCACTGAGCCAAATCCCCGGCCCCTTATACATATACTTTTAAAAAAGAAATGTCAACAGACATTATGAAGATGAAGTTATGATCAAGATTAGTTTTCTTTGTATTTCTCTGTAGCTAAAAATTATAACAATCTAATAAATATTAAATAAAAATTAAAGTATTAAAAGAAAATATCCATAAGATTTAAAGGCTGATTAAATAAAAGAAAAATATAAATGCCCCAAAAGCATAAAATCTCTAGACTTGGCTAGTAATAAAATGCAAATAAAAGTGAAGTATTTATTAACTTATGAAGTTACATATATGTAATTCTTTTTCATTTATAATGGCACTTTAAGGATAATATATGTTGTTGGAAGGGGGCAAAAAATGGGCACAGTTGAAGATGAAGCATATTGGAACAATCTGTCTGGTTAATGACTTCATGCTATTTAAAACTCTAAGCTTTATCCTATGGAAATAATTATAGATGTTAACAAAGACAACCTCAGAGATTTATATTACAATATCTTTGGTGATGGAGAATAGAGTAAACAGTGCTATATTTATGATATACTCGACCATGAAATACTAGGAAACCATTAAACATTGTTGTGGAAAGAAGTTAGGAAAACTATTGGATATGAAATATTAGTATAAAATATAGACAGTAAAATAGTGTGAAAGGTTTGATCCAAATACTAATTTAAAAAGTGTGAATTCTGGGCTGGGGATAGAAGTCCATGGTAGAGACCTTGTCTAACATATGCTATGCCCTAGGCTCAATTTCCAGTATGGTTATGAATGTCTTGGAAAGAGTGCATTCAAATGTTAAATGGGTGTCTTAGATAGTGAGGTTGTGTTTCTTATTTTTCTCCAATTTGTTTATTCTTACATCCTTGAAATCTATATATTCCAGGTTGAGTTCCAAGGAGTATGACACATCATTCATGCTTTAATACAGAAAAACTCACTGGACATCTATCTATGTCCGGCACATGCCAAAGCCCCTTAAGGCAGCCTAGGAATTTATAGTCCAATGAAAGGACTATGGAGCATAAAGACATCTCTTGATTGTGCAAAAGACCAAATGAGAAAGGATAATTTGGCTGGGAGCAGACAGGGAGGACAGAGTGCAAGATTTGTGCATAAACAAATTTGGAAAGAATGTTCCAGGCATCTCCCAAGTTCCTGTCTAAATTTTTCAAATGCTCTCTAATTCTGAAGTAAGCAAATACCAAAAGGGTGTGAGTCTCCTCTGCAGTTTCTCTTCTTCGGCACACAGGCTCATCAATCCTGTGTGGAGGAGACTCTTAGCTGGTCATAGCACACCCTCCTGCCCTGACCTCAGCTTCAGGTATACCTGTCTTAGGGCAAGCTACCAAAAGTGTGTCCACGCTTCCACACTTCCCATACTTCTCCTGGGCTAGGCTACTGCAAAGATCAGAACCAAGATCAGAGAAAACCTCATGTGATGGTACTAATGAGACACAGCCCTTCTCCTATGCCACTGGTAATAATATCATTATTTCCATATTTCTTTGAACAGCATCCAAGATCTGACTAGTTCTATGGAAAATATTTAGGAAAGAGAAAAGGCTAACAGATCAGCTCCATAGCACAATGCCTGGTGAATGGCAGATGCTCAGAGACAACCTCTGAATATTAACAGCGGCTTAGCACCTTAGCCCTGCTCTCGCCTGGTCAGGCATCTCTGCCTCAGCCAGACTGGACATCACACCCTTCTCTGGTACCAGGACCTTCATAGCTCCAGATTCTCTGCCTTGAAGAATTTTCCCATCATCTTTCTGAACTCTGCCTCCCCTGCTTGCCTTCATTGAAAATTATCTTCCCCATCATTCTCGGCAGAGTTGTTTGCTTCTTTATTGTCAATTTCTTGTTTCTAAGAGAGGTTTTTGCCCACCCGGCTTGATCCTTCCTGGGGCCAACATCTGGTAGCTACTCCAAGAGTCCATGTGATTTCTGCTCTCGTTTCTAGCTGTTTGGGACTTTATATTTGTTAATGCCCTTGTATCAAATTCATCCTCTGCATTTAAGTAAAGTGACCTAAGGAGGTGATATACCCTGAAATAGTACACTATTTCCTCAGACACAGGCACAAGTATTTGTGTGCACACATGTTTGCATATGCTTGTGTTTTAGCTGTTTCACAAATCTAAAATTCTGAAAACAAACTTTCCAGGAAAATGAAGTTTGTTGTAAGACCTCGGAGAGAGAGGTGCCAGGAAACAGTAGCCTTGCAGCATTTGCTTATCCACTTTTTCTCACAGAGAGTCTCTTAGGAACAAACCAGAGAGCAATCTCCAGATGCAGCTGCAGTCAGTGGGGCTCCACATTAGGAAGCCAGGTGCCCTTGACTATCTTTGTCCCCAAAAGCAAATAGTTTAACCACATAGAGTTGCTCTATTCGAGGTGCTTTGAGAATGAAGCACTTTTGTCTTGGAACTGGTCAGCTTCATCGTCTAGCCTTTCCCTGCTGAATAACTCAAACTGGCTTTCATTTTTATTTTGTTGTTAATTTCACGCCTTAAGTTAAGTCTGTATTGCGTACTTAATCTTGTTAAGAAACATCCACAAGATATTTATTACTGGGAAACTTATTTCATAGGTAATTGCATCTTACTTTTAAAAAAACTCTTTTATTTTATGTCTTTTGTGAAATAATTAAAAACATCATTTTAGTTTTGATCTTTTGGGGATTAAAACTATATTTAATCATGCAATGTTTTTTTTTATTATTTTTGTTCTTGTGTTATAGCAAATGTGCAGTGGTTTTTATCTCCTCTTTGTACTTGCAATAACATATTATTTGACCATGAATCACTTTAATGGATTGAAACATAAGCATGTGAATTGAAAAATAGATACATTAGTCAAATCAATAAATAAGTATGAAAATATATTTCTACGATGAAAAACCATCTTGGCTACTGTGTCCTCCAACTTGGACAGAGAGAGCTGAAATATATGGCTGTAAAATATAGCTTGCCATGTCAACTAGCCAGTGCCTGCAGCCTAAAAGGAATTTTGAGCACTGGGTAAGTAGTATTTCATCAACAAAATCATAAAATAAAGACATTAAAATGAAGGCATGATGGAGTGCTGCAGGACATTTGTAAAATCACCCTTCAGTCTGAGGCTGGAGTAGTTTAGTATTAGACATTGCATACTTTTCAAATAAATTTGCTTACAAATAGCATGCCTTAACAAGCAGCGTTACCAGGCTGCCCCTGTAGCAACTATATTTCTACTATTGTTGCTAAACAAACTCTACTTGTACTCTACGGTATAGGTAGGGTCAAAATAAATAATTCATCCCTGGTCCAGAAAAGTACAACTATTACAATCTTCACCCAGAGTATTTGTCTTTGTTAATTAATGAATTAACATAGCTCTTTTTAGCAATTCAAAAGCAAGTTACCCAATTTTTATATACTTCTCCTCATGTGCTGTCTTTATTGGATGAAATCCCCTATTAGTCATAATCAATGCTCAATCTCTAATTTTATAAGATAATAAAGTGGGCTGCATGGATTATTAGTAGCTACATTGTGTAACTTATCAGTTATTTGTCAGATGAATGTACGAATATAATTAACATGCATTATTTTAACGAATACAACTGAGAAATAAGGATTTTAAGTGACTTGCTTTTCTCAGAAAGTAAGCACAAAATATAGTAAGGAAATTTGCATTTGCATTTATTTACATATCAGTGTAATTTTTCCTGTAGCACATAGCACTGGTTAATATCTTTCAATTGCAAATTGCTATAATTTGCTGTTTGATTATATTTTTATCACATTAATAAGATCAAGCAGTGCTAATTAAAATTTGTAGGTTCTGTTGGATGGAGGAACATTTATAGAACAGATATGAATGAGGTAAGAGAATTAGAGATTTCGGGTTGGGTGGGTGTTCTAAAATTCTTGTAACTCAGGTCTTACTTCCAGTCATCCCTTCATAAACTATCACCCGGTTCTCGGGATGGGGACCACCTCTGAGAAAAGAGGGAGTGTTTCCTCAGCTTCCCCAAAAGCCGCCTCTGTCTTCACCTTGGCCCCTCTGGGTCTTTGTGAAACACTGACAGGCTACAGCCTTCCTGTTGACCTCAACCCACAGCATGAGAGCCCTGGAGACAAGTCTTCCAAGGCTGTAGAGCTCTCTCAGTTTTAAGGCAGAGTAGCTGAGCTCCTCTTGGAACCAGATAGCACCCTAAGATTTTAACATAATTTATTTTTCTATTTCCTGCAAGGTTTGTGATATAACCTGTTCCAGAATTTAGACTCTGGCAAGCAGGAGTGGGGGTTAAGACTTACACATGCTCCAGGTGTCCAGCCTGGTGTGCATGTGTGGCAGACTCCCTGCTTGTCCTCCTGTGGGCACTTTGGGGTGATGGGAAGGAAGGACACCTCCAAACAGAGGATGAGTTTCACGGCTCGGACACAGGCAGGACCCACACAAGAAATCCCTGCACCCCTGCCTTGACCTCCAGCTTCCATCCCTGCTGGGTCATACCACCTGGCTTCTGGAAATTGGGGTCTGCAGCCACCAGACATTGGAGCAATTTGATCCAGTGGTGAAAATCCATAACAAGAGGCAGGATGGTGGGTCCTTCCCTCCTGGGTCCTGAAACCAGCCCCTGATCCAGCAGAGGCAGGAACCCCCAGCACGGCTGTCCCACCATCTGGCCACTGGTGAAAGAAAGATGCATTGGGGCTCATCTTACTGCCCCAGATTCTGCTGTACCAGTTTCAACATGCACTTTTTATGAAATGTTTTATTCAGGGGAACGGGTGTGACATCAAGTCTCCTTTCTTTTCTTTCTTTCTTTCTTTCTTTCTTTCTTTCTTTCTTTCTTTCTTTCTTTCTTTCTTTCTTTCTTTCTTTCTTTCTTTCTTTCTGCTTCTTCTCCTCCTCCTTCTCCTCCTCCTCCTCCTTCTTTTTCTTCTTCCTCTCTCTCTCTCTCTCTCTCTCTCTCTGTCTTTCTTCCTTGTATTCCCTGGTTCATTCTCTGTCCAGTTGTTTCTGGTTATAATGCAGCCCACCCACATGCAGGTTGCAGAGATGGGTGAATAAAAGTCAGAAACATTTCAAGGTAATTGTGGTGAAACCTTTGTAGAACATATGCAGATGGATTACATTTGTGGAATAGACCAGCATATGATTTTGGAATCACTAGCTCAAACTTCCTTTTCTTTTTCAATTGATTGATTGATTGATTGATTGTGTGTGTGTGTGTGTGTGTGTGTGTGTGTGTGTGTTGGTAGTGGGGGAGATATATAGAAAACTTTCCAAGTAGAAATTATTTTTTAATATCAGATATGTTAGCACAATTTAAATGCCAAATGGGGAATAGTGTATGTACATAAAAATTTAAAATAATGCCAGTAAAAATTATAATGACTCATTGCATAGACCACCCTGTACCAGCAACTGTGGGTTGATTTTGAGGATGGAGCTATTTCTGGATCAACATCCTGCTTTATTTAATACAGTGACCTCAACATACTGTTGCCATTAAAGTTACCAATAAATGCAATTTAATTTTTAAATGCAGTAAACTGTTTATTGTACAGTTGCTGTGTTCTTCTTCTGAGGAAATCATAGGGTCATTTCTTATACAAAGCACCTTCAACTTAGGAAAAACCCAGACTTGCAGCTTTAGCTGTATTTCTTGTGCTGTGTCCTCCTTCCCCGAGTGTGAAAACTTTATTGCTCATTATCTACTGGGCTGTGATGAAGTGACAGATGATTTATTGGGAGCCAAAAACTGTGTTTTCACGGTGAACATTTTTATCCTTTCGTATTTCAGTCCTGCCAGCCTCCTCTAACTGCCGCAGCAACAAATAAAGAAAACTCGATGCTGGAGGGGCCAGCACTCTTGCTCATAAAGGTCCATGTTTCAGATCACACTCTGTTTCTAATTCCATTCAATTCCCTTTTGTTGCTTAAAAATTCAATTTGTTTAATTGAGCTGTTTGACAGTAAAATCTGAATTCCATGCATTTTAACCATTCATATTAAATTTCCCTCTGTATAGTACTTTTATTAATGTGCTTTATAGGCAGAGGCTTAATTTAAATTTGGTGACCTCACAAGCTTATAAAAAGATCTGAAATCTGGTTTTTTTCCCCTAAGTTTAAATTATAATGAATAAATGTAGACCAATGGTACAGTTGTTGTTTCTTCACTGAGTTTATTTAATAAGTCAAGAAAAGGGGCTAAGGAAAGGGAGGATAAAGTGTGAAGGGCTGTGTGTGCGTGTGTACTTTTAATGTATTTTCATGTTTTAATCGATGACATTATATTGGGGTAGAAATGACCTGCCTTTTATGGCTAAAAAGCAAGTCTGTATCTCCCATTAAAATGGTAGGTGAAGCATTGTGTAATGGAATATACAATGTCTGCTTTTTACAGGGTTATACATTTATTGACATTTAAATAGCAGAGCATCTTTTCCTTTAGGCTTAATAAGATACACAGACACCCGTGTCAGATTTTTGAGGTTTACTAAACTTTAATCTGTAAAATTTAATAGCAATATCCAAGTCATTGTGTATATGTAGAATGCAGTGTGACTTCACAAACAGTTTTAAGCAATGAATTATGTTACAAGAATGGGGTGGCTGTGTATCATTATGTCCAGGTAAATGCCAGAATGATGACATAATTGGTAGTTGGGAGTAAAATACAACCCCTGTAAAATGTTACTAAGGTGAATGGGAAAGGGTTGTAATTCATTATACACAAACATGGCTCCTAGGTATTTATCATTTTATGAAGTATAGACTCACTTGATCTCACCAGGCATTGTTTTTCTCTTGCCTTTGTTACTTCCTTCGGCAGTGTAACACATCCTGGTTTCAAAATTGCTAATTCCTTTTTATTCAACCATTTTCCAGGGTACCCCAGTGGATTTTAAGTCTCTTTTCATGCACTAGAGACTAAGAATTCTGTAAATTCTAAATCCGAAAGACTGGCTGTAATAAGAATGATAATCCACCAATTTCAGACAATGATAAATTTATGACTTTGGATTAAAGGTCAGATGGCTATTTCAGACATTAAAGCAGCCCAATTTCATAATACCCAGCACCTTAAGGAAAGACATTTTTGCACCCTGGTGCCTGTTAGTTCCTGCTAAAGACATATAGTAATAGTTTGGAAGTCAAGAAGCCCATTTCCTACCTGTGCAGGGTGCTTTCCCTTAGCCCTAGGCAACTGTTTAACTTTTAACCCTCTTGTTCACACAGCGTACATGCATAAAAGTACAATGTACCACATAAGGAAGCAGGTCTTGCAACATTTGTTTTATGCCGTTTGCTGTAAGATGCATTACTCATGTTTTCAGACATTTTGCTCCGTCCCAAAGTCAGGAATCATTTTCTCTAAATGGCCACTTTGCTTTAAATTCATTCTGTTTCAGGTCATCTTGTCCCCTGCAACATCAACAGGGCATCTGACTACGAGAAAGAGTCTGGCATAAAAATGCCTTTGAAGAAAGGCTTTTGTTTGACTACCCTTCTGAGGGTTTTGCTTTTACAGTATTTCATCTAGTTTCTCCTCTATGCCAGCCACTCTCCTGTCACATCTGAAATGAGCCACATTCTAAGCAGAAGGCAATTCTCTCCCAACATCCTTGAGCTGCTGTCCATTACTTCATCTCCTGACCATTGCTCAGTGATCCCAGTTCCTGCTCTTAGACCTAGCAATGTTCCAGAACAGCTGTGACAGGGAAGACTGCCCATGTGGCATCTGTGTAGCACCTGGTCACCCCTTGGTCCACAGCTTAATTAATGGTACCAGAGAGCATATCATGAAATTGTCTGGAATTAGCACCCTTTCCTCTCCTGGGATCCATTATTCCAAGCTTGGGTGTGTGTCGGGGGTAAGTAAGTACTTTGTGGACATGCAAAGCAATGGGGAAAGTGAGACACGTGAGGATCCAGTAGAACCCAGACACAGTTATTGGTCCTCCAGATGAAGGGATGAAGTGCTTCAAAGGGGTTCCATGTGGAGGCCTTCTGTTGTCATCTGAAACAAGTGTAAAATATTGATTTGTCTAAACTTGTTTACTCCTGCATACATTTCATTTATTTATTTCACTTGCTTAGGTTTTTTCCAAAAGGCTGTCATCCCAATTTATATAGTTAGTGATAATAGAATTCAATGGGTGATTTTTTTCTCCATGAGGATTCCAGAAGTGATAAGGACAAGCTTATGTCCTTTGCATTCTGTCCAGAATCTATCCAGTGGGAAAACGTGGGACCCATAAGTAAAGCTCTCACGTCTTCCAGAGGAGATCCCCACTCTTAAATTGAACAAACAATAGTAAATAGGCCTTTCAAGATATGGATGAATTAAAGGGAAAGAAAAATTACTTTTATCTATTAATTTTGTTGGTTAAGGATCAAGACAGACAATCTTCTTTCTAAGTTGGCTTCCATCTAAATAATCAATTTTTGAAGTCCTAATGTAGAGACAAAAATGATTAGAGAAATACAGATGAAGAGTATATAGATGGATAATACATTTAAAAGATATCTCCTAAACCTCTTTGTAGCCTTCTTTAACCCCCAGAACTTCCTAAAAAATGTTCAAGTCAACATTTCGGATTCCGTGGGAAGAAGACAATTCATCATAGAAGAGACAAGGTTTTTTCTACCCTATGACTTACCTATCGCCAGATGAACAGAAGAATTTGGGAGCCTTGTATAATATGGGCAATTGAACACTGACTCTAGATTTTAACATCCTTGATGAGATCACAACCTATGGAGACAGCGTAGAGTTTGTATTTATTTCTGCAACTACCTGAGTTAGTGTTAACTTCACCCTCACCCTAGATTAGTTTTCAGGGCAAATCTGTGTTTTTATTTTTGGTAACTCCTCATTTATAACATTAGCTAAATGTTCTTCATGTAGTACCAGAGCAGTAGAGTACTCTGACTTCTTTGGCTCTAGGTAGCTCAAATCCTACATAATATTAAGGTGGTTAAGAAAAGACAGTAGGGTCAACTGGTAAACCTAATGTCAAAACTTAATATAATTTCTAAATTGTCAATTACCATTGATTCAGATGAGGTACAGTTCTGGGCATTTAAATAACTGTATTAGATGACCAAAGGACAGCCCAGTTGCCTTTGATCCTGAGCTGTGATGGGTTGGTTAGAAAGAGTTAAGCTTGATGTTTCCTGGGGTAGGAAGGGAATGTGTCATGTCCCCTGTTCTAAAGGAAAGGCTTATGGGTCTCCACTTTGAGAGTTCTTGAATGTTTGTTTCCTTTAATAATTGAATTCTTGTTTGGCTGGATAAGAAGCTCTTGAGTTAGTGCTTCTTTTCCCTGAAGATTTGGGATGGCTCTCTGTGGCTCTAAGGCCTGAATGCTCCATTGTTCTTTCACATCGAGTGGTTTTTAGAGTGACAGATCATCTCCTAGATCCCCAAAGGATTCTTTCTTCTTTTGGAGGATCAATAACTTCACTAGCATGTGTCTCAGTATTGATCACTCAATATCATTTTTCTTGGTCCACAGTGTGCTCTTTCTGTCTGTAGTTTGAAGTTACCTTTTATTTCTGGAAAGTTTTCCTAAACTATATCTCAGAAGTTTTATCTTTTCTGTCCCAGTTTTTCTGCTGCCCCCTCCAGGAATGCCACATGGGTGGCATGGTGGTGCTTCTGCCGATTGCAGCCTTCATTTCCTGATAGTTTCACTTTTTTAACCTACTTCTTTTTCTCTTATTTCTTCCCTATTACTGCTACTTAGAGAATTTTCTGAAATCTTGCAGCTTTGCTTTGAAATTTTGCACTTAAGAAGTAATTATTTCATTAAGTTTTTTAAAATTCTTAGGGCATATTTGGTAACAATTTTCATCTGCTCCACCAAAACCTCTTTCTACTTAATGTTTTTTATTGATCCTTTGTTTTGCTCTTCATTTTTCTCCTTTAAAGTAGTAATTTAAATAAAATCTATGCTTATATGTTTATTCATTGGAAATATTACTAAACTTGAAACAAGGTGAATTATTTATGGGGTGGTCTTTTGAAGAAGTTTAATGGTGTGGACAGAGCAGAGCAGGCCTTTTTTGATAATCAGAGGAATTTCTGAAGACACCAAAGCATTTTAGCAATTGTTTCTCTCCAACCAAAGAGATCAACAATAAAAATTTGGGGTTGTGTAGCAAAACATTGCTGTTCGTGTGCTTCATTTCAGCAAATAACTCAATTTGTTTGTTTATACATTCAACAAGCATTTGTGTTTGTAACCAATCTGGCTGTGCTAGTGAAAAAGTGGTGAAAAAAAGGGACAAATGCCACATCATGGAACTTCCATTTAGTGGCTGTGTTAGTCAGCTTTATCCAGTGCTTATCAAGTGAGTGGTTTAGTTCTAGCCTGAAGTCTGAAGGCCTGAGGATCAGGAGAGCTGATGGTATTCTTCTAGTCTGAAGGCTGGCAGGCTTGGATTCTAGGAACCTAAGTCTTCGTTCAGGTACAAAGGCAGGAAAAACTCAGTGTCCCATGTGGAAAGCCATCCAGTAAGGTAGGATCATTTCTTCATTGGAGAGGGACAGCCTTCCCATACACTTTAGAGGGTCTAATCTACTTTGCTCAGTCTAACAATTTCAATGATGAATTCATTCTAAAACATTTGCATAGGAACAGACTTCTATTTGACCAAATATCAGTGTACCCCATAGCCCAGTCAAGTTGACATATAAATGTAATCATCAAAAGTCTACCTGTTATCACTTAGCACACATCTCCTTAAACCATATTTAATCTCCAAATAAAGACAATGACCAGGTCATAATTCTGTATAACTTTATACAGCTATCCTATGTACAACTGAAAATGAGCTCTTTCCTCAGAAGAGGAGGTAAAGTCCTTGAATGATATTTATTCTTTCCTTAATTTTTTATAATCTGAATATTATTATGTAAAGTTAATAAAAATTTATATTTTGTGGTACCAGGGGTTTGAACCCAAGGCCTTTGCACTGAGCCATATTCCCTGCCCTTTTTTATTTTTATTTTTAAATTTTGAGACAGGGTCTTGCTAATTTGCTAAGTTACTTAATTTGCTTGAACTTGCAATCTTCCTGCTTCAACTTCCCAGAGGGCTGGGATTACAGGCATGTACCATGGTGCATGGCTGTAGCTGGTATTTATAATAATAACTTTTAACCAGTACTCATTGCATGTTTCCTTTGCCTCCAGCAAGCATTTCAGCTGGCCATGGATCTTTGCCTGGTGGAATGACCCAAGCCTTTATTCCTGAAGGGTCTGGGCTATCTCTACTGTAGCTCCATATTGACCTTAATCAGAGGGCATGATAACACTATGGAATACTCCTGAAGAGACAGACTATTCCTTGTTTCCACTGTGGAATAGCCATCCAACTTCCCCTTGAAAGTCAGGGTTAGTTGCCCAGCCAGTGAGATAAGTCCTTCTTTGCTTGTTGATACAAAGCATAAGGAGCCCATCGTGTCCACATGCCATCTTAACTTCCATCTCAATGGCATCACTATTGTGTTTCCAGTGGAATAATTCTTCCCTTTGGAAGCAAGACCCCTAGGCCTGTACAGCCTTGAGCCATGGGCACAGGATACAAACATTTTGTCAGTGGGTCACTAGCTGCCACTCCCATTTCTATTCCTGTACCTATCAATCCTGGATACAAAAGAAATTATATCATATACTGGATGCTAATTCAGAGCACAGACAGAGTCCTGCAGAACCTTTGCTCCATCAGGCACAATATTGCCACCCAACTGATGCTGTCATTAAGTTTTCAAAAGACCAGTCCACTATTCCATCAAGCCAACTGCTTCAGCTTCAGCATGGTAGGAAACAAGGTAAGGCTAGTGAGTCCCATAAGCATGGGCCTGTTTTCACAGTTAATTTGCTCTGAAGAGAGTTCCTTTCTCAGAAACAGTAATGTGTGGAATACCATAATGGTGGGCAAAACATTCTTTAATTCCATGGATGTTAGTTTTGGCAGAAGCATTGCACAAACGAAAGACAATTCTTTATCTAAAGTAACTATCCAGTAAGAACATAATGCTGTCATTTTCATGGTGGAAGAAGTCCATTGTAATCAACCTTTCATCAGATAGCTGGAAGATCACTCCAGGGAACAGTGCCATACTGGGAACTCAGTGTTGGTCTCTTCTGTTGGCCGGCTGGGCACCCAGCAGTGGATATAGTAGATCATTCAAGCTTGGTAAGTGGAATCCCATATTGAGCCAATGCACAACCTCCTTCTTTTCCACCATGGCCACTTTGTTCATGAGCCCATTCAGTGATGACAAGGTGGCTGAGGGAAGAGACTGACTGGTATCCACAGAACAGGGCTTCCTATTTTTTTTAATTATTAAAATCTTTTTTTGAGATCACCTTTTGGCGAGCATTCGTATGGTACAAATGTCTTCATATTTTTGCCTGCTCAGTGAGATCTGCACATATAATTCTTTCTTAAATTTCTTTATCACCAATTTTCTAATCATGTTCTTTCCAAACTCAAACCATTAAGCCAAACAATTGGCAAAGCCCACGAATTGGTATATATTTTAATGTTTGGCTATATTTCCTTCTAAGCAAAGTGAACAACTAGGAAAAATGCTTGAATTTCTATCTTTTGGGAGATTTCATTTCATCACTGTCCTTACAGATGTCCTAGAAAAAAAGCTGTAGTGCTGCAACTATTTACTTTTGAATGAAAACTCTATGTTGTGTGGTACTATCTGTAAACCAGCACCATTCTCTAATTCTTCTTTTCCTCTATCTTGTGATTAAAGGAAAATCTCCATGAGTCTACAGGTGCAGGTTAGGAGAGAGAAGGCAGTGAACCAGGAGTGGACACCATGGGCATTTGGGCCACTCCTTCATGTAACTTGTGTGGCCTTAGGGCCTGCTTGGCTGATCATGTATAAGCCACTTCCATTTGATGGTGTGACGCTGCTGTGCTCACTCAAATTTATGACTTGATGGGTCTATCTCATTGAAGATGAACTAGTTAGTATACAACCAATACTTTCTGCATATGGTAGATAGGGATGTTTGTATGATGTCAGAGATAGACGCATAAGAGAAATAACTTTTTAACTAGGTATTTGTCGACCAGGAATGGGAAGACTGGCAAAAATTCATGGGTTGGTAGAAGTGAGTTCTCCCATTATGAGGACATGGGCAACTAGGGGAGGGTAGTTTGGACAAGAGACTTTCCCAAAGGTTCAAACTAGAAAGGAAGAAAGGAGAAACAATATTGTTCACTGCCTCATGCCACCTGCTTCTTCTGCAAATTCCTTTGCAAATTTCAGAGTCCCAACAATCAAATTCATGTACTTTATCGTAGAACCCAGGGCCTTTACCAAAATACCTCGGCTTGTTTCTCCAACACTGTCCCAGGCTCTAATTTTGTCTTCCTTGCCCTCAATGGGATACTTCAGACCCACTGGACCTCCTGCTGTTCCATGACCCTGTACCCCCTTTCTATCCTCCATTAATTTACATATCCTATTCTTCCTCCTTCTTACTTGCCTGTGGAAATCTGAATTATTTTAAAGTCAAAAGTAAAAGTATTCTCTAAAATATTTTCAGGCAATTGAAATCAAATTTAATCACTTCCTTTTCTGATCTGGGTTTCAACCACAGTTTCTTTATGTTCTTACCTATTTTTTTCTGTCACTTGACTTTTTCTCTAATTAGTCTGGTAGGCTCTAAGCACTATATTACAGGGGAGAATTATAAGCTTTGAAATTGGGCTCATCTGAGTTTGAATTCAATGCCATAATGTCTTGGCTATTTCCCTTGGGTGTTATTAAGTATCTCTGAGCCCTCATTTTTCAATGAGGGTTAATACTGATTTGTACAGAATAGCACGATATTTGCCTACTACAGTAGACCCTAAGCTCAGTAAAGGCAGGGGGAAGGTCTTTCTTATTCATGCTTATATCTCCAGTATCTAGCATAGTATCTTGCATGTAATAGACACTGAGTATATACTTGATGAATTAATTAATTAATTGAAAGATTATTGTAAATAATCAAATAGGTAGTCAACACAAGGTACATGGCACATGATCGGCTTTCACTATATAATTGTCAATATTATCCAATTGAATATGGCTATTGCTGCAACTCGTGAAGGTTTTTGAAGGCTAGAGACCAAGTTCTGTTCATTTTTTTTCTCAGGCCTTTCCCTGTGGTAAGTGCCTCAAGCCACTGAATATAATTTCACGGTCATTGCAGCTGAGAACAAACCTCAAGAGGAAAACAAAACAGATAAGCTTTCTTCTTTTTTGGAACTTACAACTCTCTGTGTCCAAATTGTAATATTGTAAACCCAGCAGCGATTTAACACGTATGTTTTTATTATAAAGATCGACTAAGAGTTTACATTTATTGAGCATTTAGTATGTGGTAGGGCCTGTTCTAATTTTACTTTATTTTAAACTTACCTTATTTTATCCTTACCCCAACTTTATGAAAAGTTGTTATTTCTATCCTTTTTTTTTTCTATTTTTTTTCAGTACCAGGGATTGAATTCAGGACCTTGTGCTTGCAAGGCAGGTGTGGTGCTACTGAGCTGAATCCCCAGCCCAAAGTAAACTTCTATAGATCTAAAGATCTTTTGTTCATTGGGGGGGGGCGGGGTACTAGGGATTGAACTCAGGACCTTGCACTCATTTGGCAGGCAATGGCACCACTGAACTAAATCCCCAGCCCTGTTATTTCTATTCTTGATAAACAGACAGGAAAGCAAAGCTCAGACAGAGCATGTAATTTTCTCAAGGTCACCTAGCGGGGAAGGCAGAGCTGAGATGAGAGCCTCGGTGATGTGATGTGAACAGGAGGGATGTGGTCCCTTGGTAGGAAATTGGACAGACTTTGAGATAAGTCTAAAGGTAATATCTGTCCTAACAGTATTTTCAAAAGAAAAGCTGTAGGATTTTAAATGGAGTACAGTTGAGTGGTAGGTGGGTACAACTGGAAAATCCTGGACATTGGAATTGGATATTCTTGGCTTTATTCATTATTTTCCAAATGACCTTGGGCAAATCACTTCTAGCTGCACTTGTCTTGTGTTAATAATGAACCTAATATTATTTTCCTCACTGGGAGACGATAATGTGTTTTTAATGTAATAATGGCAGTTTCTGGCCAGAAAAAAACTGGTTCCATTGATTCTAAGGAGCCATTCCTCATGGAGGCAGTTTGGACAAGATGGATCACCAGGTGAACAGCTACAGTGGACTCTAATCCTCCTTTACAGAGCTTTCTCTCACTTTCTCAGGCCTTTGCAAGATGCTAAAAATGGAAATACATCACCCTTATGCTTTGTCTTAGAGTAACTTTGCCCTATCTAGATGGGTGGATGACACCGCATGATATTTGGTCTGATTAGGTTAATGGGTAACTAGAACAGGTCTAGTTCTTCAACTCTCCAACCTTCTTCTCACACTATTTGAGCCCATTTGTTCCCACTGAGTGGGCTCAGTTCGGTCTGGCCTGGGGACCTGCCTCCACTCAGGGAAGTATAACTTCTCCTTGTGGAGAACATGCTTGCTGCTTCTCTTAGTTCCTCCAGAAAAAAGGTTCTCAGAGCTTGTTGCATATCTGTATCAAGAAAAGTACTGCTTAAATGAAAATGATTGCAATCCCCATTAAATGTTCAATCAGCAGTTTGAGGTGAGGAAATAGGCATTTGGGATTTTAATAAATGAGCAGATACAGGTGACCTGAGCATCCACAAGGAACTGCTCTATATATGCATAGACTCACCGAGTGCTTACTATTTGCCCAGAACTTTCCCATCTTTAGCACTAAAAATCCTATTCCTGAGAACCCTCTGTACCTGGCAAGCTGGGGAAGATAATCACTCCAAGTATATGTACATTCAGCCCCTCTAGCTGGGCTTGGGGTTCTGAGTCCCAGTCCCTGTTTTTCTAAATTTCCTAAATTCACTCGTGACCAAATTTCCTAATACCATGCTCAACCCATGGTTGGAGACACATACTGTGCAGTTTCTGGGCCCCAGCTGCTGCTTGCTCACAGCGGTACAGTTGTGGGTGGTTCTGTCCTCTTTAATTACCCCCTCTGCCTGCCAGGCTTCGAGATGTCCCATGGGTGGCAGATGAATTCAGCTCCTTCCACAGTTCCCCCACTGCTGGGCACACTGGTTTCTCCAGGCTCCCCTGCACTTGGCCACAAAGTTTGCCTTGTGTGGTCACATGCAAAGACAAGACAGCTCAACCTGTCTTGCAGAGAACAGGATCTAAGCCTCCACACAAGTCCTAGTTTTCCAATTTAAGCTAGTGCTGAGGCTGTAATACCTCTTCTGTTCGTCTGAAGAGTCACCGCTCTGCTAGTATCTAATTCATTACTCATTAAAGCAGTGCTTTATGCACAATGTGTACTAAAAGATGCTATATAAAACCAAATTAAATATATTTTAGTACAAGTGCACTCAGCCAGTTGTTCCCAAGAAAATCTGATAATTAGGACTCTAACTTGGTGTGATGGTGTAATCTAGCCCAGAAAAGATCCTTATTATAGCCATGCCATTCATTCAGGCATCTATGAAAATGTTTCAATTGCACAGAAATATTTTAGGAGTATATATGTTGGCTCTAAAAGTCAGTTTGAACTGGAGGTCGGCATTCAGTGTATTGACCTCTTCTCAAATGCAATTATTCCAGGTTTTTTTCTTTTGTATTCTTTTTTCCTCCTCCCTCCCTCCTCCTCCCTTCCCCCATCAGTTCTGCTTTTTCTAACTTCAAGCATAAAAATTGATGTTTCTGGTTTTTGTTTTCCCTGAAATTTTTTTAAAAGCTTCTTTTTGTAGTCATTGTATTAGTCAGTCCCAGCTCCTCTTTTATTTGGAAATACCAACCACTGTAGCATCTGTGTGAATGCATCTGTCTAAACAAATGGGGGGCCCTTAGATGCAACATTCCCATGATTCTTTGCATGCCTAGCCCTGTATTGGGCAAGTGCCTCACAGAGAGGGAAAGTCCAGTCTAGGAGGGCATAGTCACAAGTAGATCATGTATGCACAAGTGCAAGTGAGACTCCAAGGACAGGAACACAACTTTTCCCTTTTTTGGCAGTTAACAGGTTCTCTTTCGGTTTGGTCAAAAGGTGTGGACCAACTCAGTGAGTGGCTGGCTCTGCTGGTGGAGGTGTCCACTATTCTCATTACAAATGACATCTGGCTTCCCACCAGTCTGGCATATTAAAGCTGAAGATGACCTAGCCTACCCTGATGACAGGATGAGTCCAAGTCTGTGGCTGATGTTTCATGATACTCACTCTGCCAGGCTGATTCACCTTTCTCTCACAGAGATGTATACGTGAGGACAATGTGGGAAAGACCAGCATGAACTCAGTCTTGGTCCCCAGTCAAGTCACAGATGAAACTCCTGAGAGGTGTGGAAGTTTATGGTCTTAAAGATCCAAGAGAATCGATAAAGAAAATGTGGTTTTTTAATAAAATGGAGTACTACTCAGCCATAAAGAACGAGAAACTAGAGACATTTGTAGCTCAATGGATGCACATTGAGGCAATACTTTAAGTGAAATAGGACACACATGTGTAAACACCAAATAGTTTCTCTAGTGTGAGAAACTGAAAGTGTAAATAAGGACTAAAAGGTATAATAGATAATGTGAAATAGGAAGAAAAGGGGTCAAGGGGAAGGGGAAGTGGGAGGGGTAGGGGAAAGGAAAGAAGGAAATGGAATTAATATGAGAAAATGAAAAAAATGGAAAGAAAGTCTTTGTAAATAGGGAGGGTGGAGGGGTTGAAGGGAGGGCAGGGGAATGGGGAAAAAATAAGAACCAAGATGGATTATGTAAAGGTGCAAATCTCCAATGATGGATGTCATTGTATTGTATACCTAAAAGTACCAATATAATTAATTTAAAAAAAGGCCCAAGACCATGGCAAAAATTTGCCACTTTTGAGATTCTCCTGAATGGTGATGCCTCGTGACAATCATGAAGAGGGAGCTCTTGCCACTAAATTCACCCAGTAGCCCAGGATATATATTATGTGGCAGACAGACAGAACACCAGGTCCTAACTTTACCCTCATCCTCATGGAGGCTCAGATGATGTCACCGCTTTGCATGGGTTTTCTAAGAGGTATTTGGGCATGTGGTAAAAAAAAATAATGTCTTATAGGAGCCCAAGCTTCTCTTTGAAACAGAAGGAAACCAGAGAAGCCTACAGGAAGACACAGCAGCATCTCTATCAGGCTGTGAAATGCTTTCAAGGAAAAATACATTGTCCTGACCTCAACATCTCTGTTAGGTCCTCAGCTGCTATTTATGATGGTGAGAGTAGATTTTTGCTTCTAGTCTCATGTCGCTCTGGTTGATTAGATAAATCATAAATATTGGTCATTGTAAGACCATATTTTAAAAATTCATTGACTGCAGTGATTCACCTAGAATTCTTTGCCTAGGTTTCAGGAAGGAATCTGGTCTAAATTGAAATGCTTAAGCTAAAAGTTGCTCTAAAGTGAGCCGTGAGTTATTTTAACTAGAAATTATTTGGTACTTGTGAGCCGAAGTAAGACAGAATCACAACTGTGTTTTACATTGCTTCTCTTTTTTTCTTTTCCTTGTGTACGTGTTTAGTAACAACAGTTTCCTTAAATCGTAGTGGCATATAGCCAGAGGAAAGAGAGGTGTTAATGAGACTCAGTATAAATGGAAGGGGTGCAGGACTGACAGTTTTCCGTAATGCAGTTGGCACTGGATCGAAAAGACAGGTGGTGGCACAGAGCTGACCGATCCCCTTATATAATAATGAAAGAGTAGTGACAGGGTGAAGATTCACGGACCACTGAAGAATCACACAGGCCAGGGAGGCAGGGAGAGGTCTGTGAGGGGAGAGATACATCATCTCCTCCTCATCACTCCAGGGCCCAGGGTGAAATATAAGGGAGCTGATAAGCAGACACAGCGATGTTGATGCCAGGATTTGTGAGGTGCAGACCCTAGGAATGGCACTGTGTTTGACAGGAGGGAAAGGACAGGGCAGCCCAGTTGCCCAGAGCTAGCAGGTGTTTAAGCCAACTGCATTGATGTCCCTTGCTGTTTTTATGAAGGTGGTCTTCTTTCGTTCTTTAAATGCCTGGCTATGAGATGGCTTTTGAATACTGAGGTGCTGTTTTTCTGTTGCTCATTTACAGATCCTTTTCTGATGTTCTCCACTCTCCGTTTTCTCTGCATAGTTTTGCGTTATTCAGAAAGCAGACAAAAATTAGACACCTCGGTCCTATCGCATTTGGAGGATCAGTGGATATGCAGGGTGTGGGAGGAGGCTGAGTCCTGTGGTTGATGGAAACTTTGGGATCATCCCTTATTTTGAATAAAGTCACTCTTCCAGCAGCTACAGAACAAATTTCATATTTCCCATAAGCCAGAGCTAAACCCCTTCTGCTCCTGTTGACCACCAAAAGAGAGGGACAGGATAAAGTAAAATAAACTTATATCCCAGGGCTGTAAAAATAAATTGTTACTTTCAAATGCCATGGGGTATAGGCAGCAAAGGAGTCCAGGGACCCATGGAGATTTCTGTCACTGATTAAAGTGCAGGACCTTTGTCCAAGGGAAACCTATGAGGACCAAGGGTCTTCAGCAGCACAAGCTCTCAGGAGTTCATGGAAACCTAACACTCCGTAGCAGAGATGATCACAAAATTGAAATTTCTGTACTACCAATAGGATTTTAACATCCAGAATGACAGCAAAAAGGAAACATTCTATGACTGCTACCAGATGACATAAAGTCACCTTTCAGTTTTCCTTGCAGCCCAAAGTTTAAAACAATAGCACTTGGCCAGTATGCGGCAGAAATAGCTCCACACATCTCCAACTGATGTTTACCTATGAGGTATATGATTTCTATGGGATTTGCTTCACAGTTTTTGTCTTAGTTCATAGATCAAGTTGAGCTTATGGAAGATTGATCAATTTCAGTTAATGTTAAAAATTAGTTCAAGACCATTTTGGAGAAAAATAGCCTTTTTCTAATGTTCTTCCCTAGTAATGACCTGAAATACGAGCAGCAATCTTTCTCTCAAGCCTGTGCTACTTGGCTTTGTGAGAAAGTCCCCTAATGGGCTGGATTTAGCATTGTCACCCTTGAAATTAAAAGCTGATGTTTAAAACTTCATTTTTATAAGAAGAACTTGACATCAGTAATTTTTATACCTTTGATTAAATAACTCAAAATACATTATTACTGGGTTAATAATTACTCTAGATATGGGCAGATTTTTGACCATTTCATTGCATTATTATAGCACAGAAGCAAAATTTCACTCATATATTTGACTTAAATGGCAGTCTTTAGGGATCTGAATCAGAAATTATAAGTTCTACTGCAATTTACATGTTAAGTTCTGTAACCCCGTGGTAGTTCAACCATTTGTTAAAAAAAACAGTAGGTGGCCTGTGGTCTGATTTTCAATGAATAATTTTATTTTACATCCAGCACAAGGTCCAGCTGAATGTTTCATTACATTAAAATTTCACCAAGTGACATAAACCTTGTAATTAAAAAAGTGTTAACTTTTTACAAAATGCCCAGGTAATTTTCAAAAAAACATTCCTCCCAAATGTGGTTGGTATAGTAGAGCACTACAGACATTTTGTCACATAACATCCTCAGACATGTTTTCATTTAAATTATTTAAGCTGTAATTTTCTCCCTTTCCCAATGAGGAACCTTAAGGAATTCATGGAAATAAGGAATTAAGTGACTACTTAGCACTAGCCTTCTGATTCATATTTCAAAATCATTTAAACGTGGTTTATATCACTGTATTGTGATTCTTTTCTTTTGGATGTCTTTTGTTATTTTAAAATAGCTCACAATGTATTATTGTTGCCTTGTTCATCTCACATTTGTTTAATTAGTAGTACTTCACCTGGCATTCCTTTTTAAAGGGAGAAAATCAACACTATCATGGCAGTTCCCTGTCTCCTGTGAGGAGAACTCCCAGAATTACCCATGCCATCTGAGATCCCAAAATACCCATCTTGCCCACAGGCACCTGTAGGGTCTGCAGTGTACTGACTTTATTCTTAGACACACTGCCTGGGACTTCTAGGAATGGTGTCCCAGCAACAACCAATCGGGATCCACCTATGATCCAGGCTGCTGTATACATTTGAGTAGGAACTACCACTTCTGGCAAACATTGAAAAAAGAAAAACAAAAAATAAAAACCACTTTACCTTCTGTATTTAAAGCAGAAAAGCCATGAAGGAAATAACTGGCAATGCCACCTACCCATTCAGAAGTGGAGAGAGCTCCTGGGAACATCAGAAAGTCTTATGCAGGCTCCAAAATGCCATGGATCAGGTGAATTGATCTTTCTTTGTGGGACCCCCCAAAATCCTTCGATCCCCCTCCCTCGGTGGCAGACAGAAGAGTATTTCCTGGTGAGGAGAAATCTAGGCCTTTGGTGTTCTTGTGACATTCTTGGGATGTTTCTGATTCTCTCATTTTGTTTGTGTGTGTTTGTGACTGTGTCTACATATAGTGAGAAAATGTATTTATGCTCAACAAATATGGATTTTTAGAACAAGTGGCTTGGGGGTTTTAAAAGAAAAAAACATTAGCATTTAAATCCATAGATACAAGCTCTGAAAAGCCAGTCCCATTCACCCTGCTTGATTGTGCTGCTTGTATTGTCTACAGATTGTGGACCCTGTGTGTATAATTGTGTGCCATTCCTATCAGCTTCTCTGTGTTCCTTTTTCCATGTTCCGTCCTCTGACTGCCACTGAAGTGCCACTAATTGGGATGTGAGTTCAAAGGGAAGTGGGAACAAATTAGAAAGTCATGGATTTCCACCCTGGTAAGAACAGAATGAGGCACATCATTTAATCACCACTAGAGGTAAATCAATGGAAGATGGATGAGAGCTTCCCTGGATGATATCTAGGACTCTTAGTTTTGCCAAAAGGTAAAAGAACAAAAGCGATATTTACCAACTGGTAAAAAGAAAAGAGAAGAAAGGAAAAAGGTGAGATACAGCCTGTTCCTTCCTGGCTACAAATGTGCTCCTTTTTAGACATCCCTCCTACTTCTTTGAGATGCTTGGTGAAAAATTCATGAATAGTTTTTGAAAGATATTTTTCCTCTTGGGCTCTACGAATCAGAAGACAAAAATCATTGTAGAGTAATGCACAGTAGACAGTTAATATGATTCTCAGAAATTCCAGTCCCAAGAATATGGAGCTTGTAGAAATGCCTCAAAAATAAAGTGTAGATTTTTTTTAATCATAAGAAACCATAAAGGGAAAGCTTCCTCATATGATTTAAATCTAAAATATTGGGGCAAAGTGCCAAAGCTCACAGATGCCAGGAAAGGTCATTCTCAGACATGATGGACCACAAACATGCCCTGAACCAGCCACAAGAACTGTCACTGCCTACCAGGCCAGTGTCAAAGGAGGAGGTCTGAGGTGACTTCCTCCACTTCAGTATGAATTATGACTTCATGGATTATACCTGGAACCCTGACAGGGCACCACAATACCATATTCTGTGACAGATTTTTGCTATTATGTCTGGTAGTTTCTACATTTGAGGTAGGTAAATGTTCTTAAGAACTTCATGCAAATCTGTCACTTTCCTTCCTGAGCATTTCCTACTTCTATTTCTTTTTTCCATTTTTTTTTTTATAGTTGAAGATCTCCATTTGAAAACCATGTCTCTCCTCTCTCTGTCCCTCCCTTCCACATCATTTGGGTAATCTGGGACTATCTGGCATTGAACCTCTCCAAGGGAAATAAGGAGCCACTGCACAGGTGTAGGGGTCAGTATCCTGTTACCAGATACACACCCAACATGTGGCAAGGACCAGAAGCTTGGACCATGTGTTTGATTTGCCTACTTCTTTTTCAGTGATGATTGGTTCTGCCTTACAAAGAGTCTTGTGACTCAAAACAGTTTGAATGTTTTGGGAAATATTTACTAAAAACTTTTCTGAACATTACCCTAAGAATAAGTCCCATCGTTAGCACAGACACAATGATGCAAGGTCAGTCCCCTCAAAAATTTTAGCCCATTTACTGTCAAATCCTGTTAGGCAGTTTGCAGTTCCAGGAGACTCTGGGCTTTTCCTCTCTATTGCCAATATCTTTGTGTGAAATAGCAGTTATTACCCAGAGAGGAAATATCTGTGGAATGTAACAGACAGAATTTTAATTTTAGCACTTAAGTATTAGCTGATTGGGAAATATTTTTGAATTGTTCTTGACTCATCATTGAAATTTTAAAAAATTTATTGGCCAATACAAGATAATAATAATAGTACTGTAGTATCCTATATTCTATTTAAACTAGGATCAGTTTAAGATTTAGGGGGTGTTTCTGATGACAATTTCCCTTTTAGTCCTGAAAAATTAACTTATCATTTTCCCCCTTCCAACACCTCTTTTGCCCCTACAAAAAAATTAAATAAAGCTAAGATCCAACAGACACAGGGGAGCCATCTTTACAGAGCCATTTCAGTGGTCTATTGAATGTGACAAAAAATTCAAAAAAGGTTTCTGATCTATTTCCTTATTCAGAATATCTAGCTTTCAAGGTTTAAAATCTCAAATAAATATACACGATGGTGATTTAAACTGGAAACACTTTTTAAAGGTAAATGACTGTGCCGTGTGTTTGAAGCCTACAAGAAAGCACACATAACAAACAGAAGTAAGGAGAATACTAAAGTGAAAATATATTGCCAGCTCTTCTAGACTATATGTGCTGTTCTATCTGGATTTCTATAGCGCATGAGACATCCTGAAGACTCATGTGACCTATGTTGGTGGGATTAAGAGAAGAATTTACCCCTTAAAAATGGTGAATAAATTGAGTGAAAACTTCCATAGATCCTCACCAGCTGATGTGCCCCTGTGGTGTAAGAGATATTTCTGTTAAATTTGGCCAGTTTTTTATAAAAATGCTTCTTTAGTTTCATTGTATATCTTTTTCTAGGAAAGGAGAGAAAAACCCTCCAGAGCAAGAGAGGTTGGTCTGGCCGTGTTCTGAAACAGTTTGGTTGCGTTCTGCTCTATAGGAGTATTCCCCCTCCCCAGCCCCCAGCCAATTTCCCCCCAGGCTAACAATTTTATATCCAAAGTAAATCTAGCTAAAATTAAGAAACAGAGCATACAGCTGCCCTTACTCATGGCCCACAGATGTTACCAAAATCTGATTAAAAAGCCCTTAATCTCCTGCTGCACCTTTTCATTAGTGTAATAATCATTTTTGCCAAACATCTAGCAGAGGGGGAAGAAAGGAGAAGGAGGAGAGTAGATTGGATTGCCAGGATGCCCTCAAACATGCCTGGAACTGAATGGGAAGATGAGGAGTTGAGGTAATCCATGTGCTGAAATATTTTTGCTTCTTTTTCTAGAAAATGTGCAATTTGGTCAGGCAGAAAAAATTGAACAGAGGCTTCCAAGCAATAAATCACTGGATTGCTGGTGACATTCATACAATGCGGATATAGTGTTAACTGTAGGAGTCAGACAGCCCCTCCTGCACCCAGGCTGTCCCTAGGAGGTGACCTTGTGACGGTGCGGTAATCAATCATCCTGGCGTAGGACACACTGTTTTTGTTTAATATTACACTATTGGAATATATAGTAAACAAAGTGTAAAGGAAATTTGGAGAGCAAGCACTATATAAGGAATGCTGTAATACGTTTGCTGCCTGCGGAGACTCACCTTACTCTCTGCAGCCTGAGGATGTCTTCTTCTTCAACTTCATGGCATCAGATATCAAACACATCTGCATCTCCAAAGCTGTATTTCTGGTAGGAGCACCAAGCATGCAGACAGTAGTTAAATTTTTAAGGGAAATAAAACCGGAAGTTTGTACAGACTGAAGCTGTAATTTACAGCGTTCCATTGGAATGGATTCTTTAAGCTCAGCCTTCATCTTTTGTTTATTTGTTTTTCCTTTTCTACTTCCCTTAGTGTTTCTCTTATCAAAACACCTGGGAAGAATGAAATTTGATTTTAGAAACACAAATTTAGGCATACATCTTGTCAAATCCATGTCCTCCAGAATATTCTGGAAAACAAATGAACCAGGAATGTGTTTAGTGTCTTGTGTATTAATGCAGACCGGCCCCTCCAAGTGTCATGCACTCAGTGTGGAGGATCTATTGTCTTCAGAGAGAGTTACACATATGAAATGAGAACATGGGAACACTTATTAACCAGCTGAGTTGATATTTTCAGTGTGGGCCACTCTGGGGCCAGCATAATCCACAATATTCATTGTTACTGATGAGACCAAATTTTACTGAGGAGATTTTCAAGGAGAAAACAGTTAAATAAATTAATCATGAAAGGTAAAGTGATTCACATTTTTTCTCAACCCTTAAGTATTTCCTTCAGGTGGTAAAGACTTTGAGCAGGATGTGTAGTGTATTTTGATTATGAAACAAACCTGTGCATCCCACCTAAAGAGTTTGCAGTTGCTTCATTTGGGGTGAAACCATCAGCAGGGATTTTGAGCCTACACTAAGGGGAGAATTGGGCTCTAAACACACATAAGTGGAGAACTTATCACAGCCCACTGAAGGAGCACGTTATAGTTCACATCACATCCAAACATTTTCTTCCCAACATATCTGAGTTTTCTCTGTTTTTCATGAAAAATCAGCAAGTCAGAAACACTCAGTTGAGTTTTACAATGTGAGTTGTGGGGCCTCTAAATGAGATGATAATCATACCATGCAGAGGAAAACAATGGCAGAGTCTTTAAAACTAATGTTGTGAAATGCATTCAGAAAGAGTCAGCAGCCTCAAGTTTCCCACATGGGCATGGAGCTCATTTCAATCACTGGAAATGATTTCCCGGGACCACACATCCAAGTTTCTCTTGGAGCCCACTGGGAGCAGCATCATTCTGGGAGATGGGGTGTCAGCAAAACCCTCCCACATATAGGACTCGGGATGGTGGGAGAGGTGACCAGAGAAATGCTGGATCAGTGGGAAACTTCAGGACCATTGGATAGTGTGCTATGAAGTCTGGCAAAGAGGGGAAATCAGAGGTGACAAAAGGGACTGGCCATTGAACAAGATTGCTTGGTTCAGTCATGCAGGTCCCATCTGGACTTCATAGGTGGATTGGTCGACTTTCAACACCAAGTCAGTCCAGATTGTTTGTGTACATGTAATGTGTGTGTGTCTGTGTGCAGAAAGTTTTCATCAAGCCAGTAGAAAACTTCACTTCATTTTTATATCAAGCATTCTCAGAAGAGGTGGCATACAACATATTTTCCAGTGAGAGAGAGAGATGGAGGGACATGGAAACAGAGATAAATAGCCCCTTTGTCTGGAACCAAAATTGCCTCTGGGAAGCAAGGACAGAGACTAGGGAGCAAAAGAAAAATATGTCACACACAAACACACACACACACACACACACACGGCAAGCCTCCATCCCACAGTCCCAAAGCACAGTTCCTGGCACATGAAATCAGGTCGCACCCAGTTGCAGGGACTGGTTCCTACTTCCCTGTGGCCAGTAGAAGGCACTTGAGATGCAATGACCCCTCCTTTCCCTTCCTTTGAGATAATCCAGGAGCCCCAGTAGCAACTGCTGCATCTGCCTTTGTCAATTCACGTATTAAAAAAAAAAATCAGCTGTCAGTAAACATGTGATCTTCTAAACTCTTTTTGAGGAAATTTTAGCCCATGAAATATAAACTTTTAGTAGCAAAACCCTTCGATAAGCTCTATCAGTTGGAATCAGCAATATTAATTTCTCTTCCTTGCTGAAATATGTGTGGCTGCATGTTTTGTTTTCATGCTGGGAGATTTTACCTCCTCTCTCTGACTAGTCCAGCTACATGGTTATATTAAATATGTTACCCTTCCTGCTCTCAACACTGTTTTCTTGTTGTAAACCCTTCCTGGGGCAGAAGTTGTTTCAGGTATCATGTCTCAACATACAATATTATTCTTGAAGAAATGCTACTGTTCCCCCCAGCAGGGGTGACTTGTGAGCTAGTGGTCTTAATATGCAGCAAGAAATCTACAGACAACTGAATCCAATTTGCATAGCTTTAGCTGTGCTAAAATTCTGGTCTCCAAAGGATAAATGAAAAAAAAAAGTGGTCTATCTTTGTGTGTTTAATTATCTGACTTTAGACTAGCTAAATTATAATTGCTGCAATGAACATTTAAAAATTTTTGGGCAAAAGCAGTGGGCATTTTTCAAATTACTGGATTTAAAAAGCTCTCTGAGTGGATTTTTAAAAAGAGAAGAAAAAGGAAGACCACAGAAATTCATTTACTGGGGTGGTTAAAATGAGAGGTGACATAAATTATTAGCATCTCTTGATTCTGCTTAATCCACTAACATTCCCAGAAGCCCCATACTTAATATAAACATGTTTGTGTAGTTTTTAGAAACAGAAAATGAAGTTCTGAAACAGGATACTATCTCCTCTCATTAAAGATGATATGCATTTATTTTATAGTTAAAATGTACAGTATTTATTTGAAGAGCTAATGGTATGTTTAAAAAGGTAAATCAAAATATGAGATTTATTGTTTAGCCTGGAAATTCCTCACAAACAATAAAAATGGAATGTCTATAAAACAAGTATTATTTTCAACCTTAAGGGGAGAAATGAAAATGATTCTTCAAATTTGGTTTTCCTTTAAAAGTACAAAAAGAATGAGTTTATGTGCTATGTTACTCCAAAAGCAACTTACTGATTCAAAATAATAGCAATATGCACTTTAGGATCTTTCCACTGATGACATTGAAAATGAAATAGTCTAAACAAAATATCAAGAAAACAATGTTACTCAGAGAAATTCGAATGTGAATATGTTCTGAGATTTATTTGTTTTGGGGAGTGCATATTCTAAGTGTCTCTCACAAATATTTGCTCAAGAAAAAGAATTCAGATTTTTGTCAGTCATGTTTTAAAGAATGAACATAAAGACTTCCTAGAATGACGAAATATTTGTTAGTCCCAGGTACCTGGCAAAGAAAACAGGGCAAAATGTTTAGAGGATTGTTATCTTTTGTTTTATCAACTGCTATTGTCAAGCCTGGGATATTCACCTTTAGAGAGGAAAAGAAAGATTTGCAGAATTATTTGTTTTGTATTACAAAATACATTGATAAGCTTCATCAGGTGTCCAAATTTTCAATAGTTTTCTAAATGTCAAAGGCACTCCTTGTGCATTAAATAAAGGCAAGATGAGAGAGAAGTCTGCTGACAGGTTACCGGGAATTCAACACACAAATACTATCAGAGCTGTATGGGTTCCTTTGCAGAATCACATTACATACCTATTGCAAAGCTTGAGCTCTTTGGGGAATGTTCATTTTCGCTCCAGTACTGTTCCCGAGTCCCACCTCCTGTAACAATCATGGGTGTCAGGTAGAGTTGGACTAGACAGGATTAAGCTATCACCCCCCCTGCTGTGTGTTAATTTATTGCTTCAGACATTTTCATATCTGATTCATTTTCACTCACTCCACCGCGGTTGCACAAAGTTCTCAGTCTCTGCCAGTCCAAGTGGCACTGGAGTGCGAATAGCTGGCACCGTGAAATGGCTTTCTTCACAGCGCACGCCCAGGTGGGTCCTCTGAGAGCACAGCTGTGCTCGGCCCGCAGAACCGGGAATAGGACGCGGCGCTCATGGGCCAGCCAATATGCTTAGGTGTGACACAAAAGCCAAATTCTTGGCTTTTTAGTAAACAAGAAAGGAAATTGTGATGCTGCTGAGATCCCAGTGCGAGAGGTCTTTAGGAAATGGTGTTATTTCCTCAAGAAAGACAGGGTCACAGCTGCTTGGAATTTACATCAAAAATACCTTCTCCCTAGTTTTGTTTGGCGATTAGGAAGAACCTGCTGGAAAGGCGTTTGTTACTGTTTGTCAGCTGAGTGCACCGTGCCCCCCTCCAGTTTTGCCCCAGGCTCAATTGCCTGTGTCGCTGGAGTGGAGCAGAGGGAGGAACTGAAGGAGGCCACAGACAGGGCCAGGGGAGGAGATAAAGCTGGGCTTTGGTGTTCTTTCCTCGCAGAAATTCTGTATGCTGATTTAAAAAACACAAAACCACCCAAAGGACTTAGTTCAGACAATTAAAAGGAATAAGGGAGGAAAAGGTGTTTTTGCCAAGGCAAGGGGCAGTGGGGCCTTGGCACTGAGCAGGGACATGGCGAAAAGTTGATTATGTCACACACCTTCCCCGGGAGAAAAGTGAGTTTCTGATGAAAGGACCTGGTGAGGCTCCTGGGCTGGGGAGGGGCTCATCCCTCCCCCTCTGCAGAAGGAAGGCCAAGGGCTTCTAAGAATAATCACAGAGCGCCGTTTTCTCTACCAGCACACTTCTCCTCATATGCTGATCTTACAACTCGCCTGGGAGAGCAGGGCTTGAAATCTACTTGAAATCTAGCTCAGTTTTATATCGAAGGCTCCTGTTTAAAAAGCTGGATGATAACTGGAGCAAATTCTTCCTCTTTTCCCCTCAATGAACAAACACAAACCCTCGCCATTCCAGGTCTTGTGACATGGCCGATGAATGTCTTTGGGGCCTTCAACCTGGATGACTGGTTTAAAAAAATCAGACCGTGACTTTTATTAACACAACATGCCCAGTTTTGCCATTTAGGAAATAATTGCCGAGTCACATATTGTCTGTGACACAGAGCAAGCACTGCCTGACACAGAAAAAGGAAAAAGGCCTCAGAGCCCCATTTTTGCTTTCATTAAAATTAAAATGCTACTGTGAATGTATTGAACAGAACGGGGCACATGCTGACAGTTAACATGAGGATGTGCAAAAGGCTCAAGATGCGATATATATAGGTACCAGTTCCTCGTGGTGAATGTATTTATTATATATTGCAAACATATACTAATAAAAAAGAAAAAAAGTGCTTGTATACATACAGTATACATAGAGCTAATAGCTGTGATATATCACATTTACATAAAGCAAGCTTCTTAAAAGTACACAATTATTTAAGAATCAAACACACTGAATGGGACACATGTCCCTCTCCGGATGAGCAGCGTGATTGCCTGTAGGAATGTGGACCCAGGCTCTTGTGTATAGATGTCCTCCATTCAACTCTTGAATTCTGCTAGGATGGCGGACTCAAGTGATTTTAACACTTACCAACAGAATTTATGGTTTGTGTCATCCACCCTGGTTCTGACATCAGGAAATGTTCAACATGAGGGACTCATTCAATGATTTTTTTTAACTACACTATAAAACATTCAGGCCTCTCTCTTTCTGAAATCCATAAATGGCTAATTTCATCTCATAGTCATACAGTTGGAATCTGAGTTTCATCTGCTAATTATTTGGCACCTTTTTGCTGTTTTAAATCATTATGATATATTGTGGGACAGGGACAGCTGCCTTCATTGTGGAGATAAACTCTGGCTTGCAGCTCTGAATTTGTCCTTGCTTTCGGGGTAAAATTATAAAATATTTGACTGTGGAAGCTGCAGTTTGGATGAGGCTCATTCAGTGAAGGCTAGGTGTTGATTCAGCAAACTTGCCCGTGGGATGCGGGCAAAACAGAAACCAACAGCATGTGGGTCATCCATAAATATTTGGGAATGAATTGTAAAGAATTTCTGAACAAAACAAAACAAATCCAAACAACTTATATTTAAAGTGATTTTAAAAATCTTTAAAACTAAATTTTACATTTTTTTGCTGCTGAAAAGACTGCCTCTCAACAATAATCTCACTGCTGTTTTCCAGCTGGAATAAAGGAAGTAAAAATAGCTCACTTCTGCTTTTGAGCCCAAGAGCCCTCACCTTTCAAACTATGATAACCGGTTAAATTTTAGCATTCATAAAGAGATGGCTGGGCTTTGTTTTGGCCTTTTTAAGGCAAATGGATCTGAGGACTTAGAAGGAAGAAGAGTGGATATTTGTGCACGTAGAAATCTCTCTCTCTCTCTCTCTCTCTCTCTCTCTCTCTCTCTCTCTCTCTCTCATTAACAGCATGCCTGTTAGCTGGTTATATTTTATCTGCAACTTAGGGTCTTGCTATGGTTTTCTGGAAGGTTGTTGCTGATTGAGCCTGATGTTCTGTGTATCTGGTTACAAGGAACCTGCTCGGCACAGCAGGGCCAGCCTGTGGTACCTCTTGTATCGGCTATGCCTTGGCCGAGGATGCCTCATGTCATATATCATTCCCAACTCGCAGCACTGTTTCCTGAAGTCAAATAACCTTCTCCTTCACTCCCATTACCACAAATCATTTAGTAATCCAACTCCCCCAGTTGCGTTAGGATGTAGGCAGAGCAGTAGAAGTCACAGTGGTGCTGGAGTCACAGGGATGCCTCATTCTGGATTCAAAGAAATGTTTCTGCTCCCTACCTGGCTGTGACATTGACACCACAGGCCACCTAGGCTATGATGTCTTTTTAATTTTTCATTTAAAAATGATTAGAGCAGGAGATAGAGAATGGGCAAGCCCTAGAGGCCTCCACACCTCACCCTCCAGGGCTCTGCCAGGAGACCTAGCAGATGTGCTCAAATACAGCAGCAAAGCTCAAGCAGTGGAAAGGCAAATTTGAGAACCATGACCACCTCAAACAGCTCCCCTCCCAGTGCCTACTGCTTCCTGAGTCACCCATCATCATTGCTAAGTTAGCAAACTGTCACTGCTCCAGCACCGGGGCTTTGAGAAGTGAGTCCTATGACTCCTGGGAGAGAATTTCCCATGCATCTTGCAGGAGGCCACCAATGCCCACCATCATGGAGGCTGTTGAGAGTTATGTGCACTGGGTTGCTGCTTGGGAGCTAACGACCAGTATCAATGCGGCATGATGGAGGATTGTGTGGGTGGTTACTTTATCTGTTGCTATATTTATTTCTGATTTTAGGAGCATGAGTTTTATTTATTTTTTTCCTTAAATTCTTTTATTGGTACATTTTAGGTAAACAATACATTTACATTTATCACTGGGTGCTTGTACCTGTACATGTCGTATCTTGGTTCTTATTTTTTTCCCCATTACCTGTGCACCCTTCACCCCCTCCATCCTTCCCTATTTACATAGACTATGTTTCTACTTTTTTTCTTTTCTCATAATTATTCCTTTCCCTTCTTTCCTTTCCCTTTCCCCTCCTACCACCCCTACCCCTTTGGACCTTTTCTTTCTACTTCAAATTACCAATTATTCATTTTAATCATTTTAATCCTTATTTACACTTTCAGTTTCTCACACTAGAGAAACTATTCGGTATTTACACATATGTGTCCTATTTATTTCACTTATGAGTATGGCCTCAATATGCATCCATTTAGCTATAAATGTCTCTAGTTTCTGGTTCTTTATGGCTGAGTAGTACTCCATTTTATAAAAAAAACCACATCTTCTTTACCCAGTTTCCAGTAGATGGGCACTTGGGCTGTTTCCAAGCTTCAGCTATTACAAACTGTGCTGCTATAAACATGGGTGCACATATATTGCTGTGGTATGATTCTTTTAATTCTTTTGGGAAGTTCCCCAGCAGAGGAATCGCTGGGTCAAATGGGACCTCTAGCCCTGGTTCTTTCAGGTATCTCCATACTGATTTCCATAGTGGTTGCACCAGTCTACATTCCCACTAACAATGGAGAAGGGTTCCTTTCTCTCCATACCCCCACCAGCATTTGTTATTGGTTAATTTCATGAGCAGCCATTCCTTCTGGGGTGAAGTGGAATCTGTGTTGTTTTCATCTGCATTTCTCGAATGACCAAAGATGTTGAACATTTTTTCATATATTTATTTGCTGCTTTTAATTCTTTGTCTGAGAAATGTCTGTTCATTTCAGATGCCCATTTTTGAATTGAGTCTTTGAATTTGGGGGATCTGATTTTTTTCAGTTCTTTATATATTCTAGATAGCAGTCCTTTGTCTAAGGTAGAGCTGCTAAAATTTTTTCCCACATTGTAGGTTGTCTCTTAACTCTATTGGTGGTTTCTCTTGCAGTGCAGAAGCTTTTTAATAAGATGAGATCCCAGTTGTTGATTTTTTCTGCTAGTT
Source organism: Heterocephalus glaber (assembly GCF_053883595.1). Taxonomy (NCBI): domain Eukaryota; kingdom Metazoa; phylum Chordata; class Mammalia; order Rodentia; family Bathyergidae; genus Heterocephalus; species Heterocephalus glaber. The sequence continues at coordinate 55,899,754 of NW_028258320.1, forward strand.
CCCATGCTACTAAGGTTTGGTTCATAAAGCATTTTCCTATGCCAATGTCTTCAAGAGTTCTACCTAACTTATTTCCAGCAAGTTTAGTGTTTCTGTCTTAATATTTAGATCTTTAATCCACTTCAATCTTAGTTTAGTGCATGGTGATAGGTATGGATCTAGTTTTAATCTTTGGCAGGTTGAAATCCAGTTTTTCCAACACCATTCATTAAATAGGCTCTCTTTCCTCCAATGAGGGTGTTTGGCTCCTTTGTCAAAGATGAGGTGGCTGAGTATGTCTGGAGTTGTTTCCGCATCTTCTAATCTATTCCACTGATCCTCGGGTCTGTTTCTTTGCCAGTACCATGCTGTTTTTATCACGGTAGATTTGTAGTATAGTTTCAAAAGGGGGATTGTAATACCTCCAGCCATGTCTCTGTTGCCTACAATTGCTTTTGCTATTCTAGGTCTCTTCTGGTTCCAAATGAATTTTTGGATTGTTTTCTCTACTTCTGTGAAGTATATTGTTGGTATTTCAATTGGCATTGCATTAAATCTATGTAGTAGTTTTGGAAGTATGGCCATTTTCACTATATTGGCTCTTCCTACCCAGGAACGAGGGATGTCTTTCCATTTTCTTATATCCTCCTTGATCTCCTTTTTTAGAGTGCTGTAGTTTTCAGTGCAGAGGTCTTTTGATTCCTTTGTTAGATTGCTTCATAGATATTTCATTTTTTTGGATGCTATTGTAAAAGGAATTGTTTCCCTAATTTCTCTCTCAGTGAGTCTGCTATTATTGTATAAGAAGGCTATTGTCTTCTGAGTGTTGACATTATATCCAGCTACTCTACTTAATCTGTCAATTAGGTCTAGAAGTCTTTTGGCTGAGTTTTTTTGGGTCTTCTATATAAAGTACCATATCATCAGCAAATAATGACAGTTTCACTTCTTCCTTTCCTATCTTTATTCCTTTTATTTTGTTCTATTTTCTAATTGCTGTGGCTAATGTTTCCAGAACTATATTGAGCAGGAGTGGTGATAATGGGCATCCTTGTCTTGTTCCTGATTTTAGCATGAGAGTTTTCAGTTTTTGACCATTTAGTATAATGTTGGCTATTGGTTTTTCATAGATAGCCTTAATCAGGTTGAGATAAAGACCTTCTGTGCCAATTTTCTGTAGGGTTTTTATCATGAATGGGTGTTGGATTTTGTCAAAAGCCTTTTCTGCATCTATTGAGATGATCATATGGTTCTTGTCCTTGACTCTGTTAACATGGTGTATTAGATTTATTGATTTACAAATGTTGAACCATCCTTGCATCCCTGGGATAAATCCGACTTGGTCAGGGTGTATGATCTTCTTGATAACCCTCTCTATTTTGTTGAGGATTTTTGCATCTATGTTCATTTGGGATATTGGTCTGTAGTTCTCTTTTTGGGTTGGGTCTTTCCCTGGTTTTAGAATCAAAGTAACACTTACTTCCAGGAATGAATTTGGAAGCCTTGCCCCCTTTTAATTTCCTAGATGAGTTTAAAGAGTAATGCTGATAGTTCTTCTTTAAATGTTTTGTGGAATTCAGCAGTGAAGCCATTAGGACCTGGGCTTTTCTTTGTTGGTAAATTTTTTTATTATATTTTCAATTTCACTCATTGTAATCGGGGTGTTTAGAATTTCTATATCTCCTTCATTTAACTTTGGCAATTCATATGTATCTAGGAATCTGTCCATTTCTTCTGTGTTTTCCTTTTTATTAGAATCCAAGTTCTTGAATTAGGTATTGATGATCCTCTGGATTTCTGCTGGGTCTATTGTGACTTCACCTTTTCCATTCTTAATTGCATGGATTTGAGCCTTTTCTTTCCTTTTTTTGATAAGGTTGGCTAAAGGTTTATCAATTTTATTTATTCTTTAAAAAAACCAACTCTTTGATTCATTAATTTTTTTGTATCATTCTGTTAGTCTCCATTGCATTGATTTCTGCTCTGATCCTTATAATTTCCTCTCTTGTATGAGCTTTGGGTTTGATATGCTCTTCTTTTTCTAGGAGCTTGAGGTTCTGCATTAGGTTATTTATCTGAGTTCTCTCTGTTTTCCTAATATGGACTTTCACTGCTATGAATTTCCCACATAGAACTGCTTTCATTGTGTCCCATAGGTTCCTGTATGTTGTACTGGCATTATCATTTACTTGTAGAATCTGTCTAATTTCTTATTTAATTTCCTTTGTGACCCATTGATTGTTCAGGAGGGTGTTATTGAATTTCCATGTGTTTGTGGGAGTTTTGCGGTTTCTTATGTTATTGATTTCCAATTGTATTGCACTATGATCTGATAAAATACATGGGGTAACTTCAATTCTTTTATATTTTCCTAGCCAAGTCCTATGTGCTAGCATGTGCTCTATTTTGGAGAATGACCAAAAAAGAAAGTGCAGCCAAAAAGAATGTGTATTCTGATTTTGTGGGGTGGAACACTCTGTAAACATGTATAAGTCCATTTGTTCAATAGCTTGGTTGAGTTCGAGAATTTCGTTGTTAATTTTTTGTCTAGATGATCTGTCTATTTGTGATAGTGGGGTATTGAGGTCCCCCACTACAATTGTTTTAGTGCTTATTTGGTTTTTCATGTCCATTAATATTTGTTTTGTATAGTTGGGGGCATTTGTATTTGGTGCATACATATTTAGGATTATCATCTCTTCCTCTTGGATTTTTCCCTTCACAAGGATGTAGTGACCATCTTTGTCTCCCTAAATTAGTTTTCATTTGAAATCTACTTTGTCTGCAAATAAGATTGCTATCCCTGCTTTTTTCTGGGTTCCTGTTACATGGAGAGCCATTTTCCATCCTTTTACTTTCAGGCTATGAATTTCCTTTCTACTTAGGTGTGTTTCTTGTACATAGCATATTGCTGGATTTTGCTTCTTAAACCATTCTGTCAGTCTATTTCTTTTGATTGGTGAATTGAGGCCATTAACATTGATAGTTATAAATGGCAGATATTGACTCATCCTTGTCATGATGTTTTACTGTTGCTGGCTCTTTTATTTCTTATTTTCCCCCTTTCCCTTTAGTTTCTTACCTTGCCTGGTGGTTTCCTTCTGTTGGGCCTCATGGAGTTGTGACCTTCCTTGTCTTTTTCTAGCATATTGTTTAGAATTGTTTGGAGTGCTGGTTTGGTGTTCATGAAATTTCTCAGGTTTTCTTTGTCATGGAATTATCTAATTTCCCCATCGATTTTGAAAGATAATTTTTTCGAGATACAACAGTCTAGGTTGGAAGTTATTTTCTTTTAGGGCTTGAAATACTTCACTCCAGGCTCTCCTAGATTTGAGGTTTTGTATTGAGAAGTCTGCTGTGATTCTGATGGGCTTTCCTTTGTAGGTGATTTGTTTCTTTTCTCTGAGTGTAAGATTTTGTTCTTCTGTTGGGTTTCTCAGATCTTGACTATTACATGTCTAGGTGTTGTTGTTTTTTTTTATCATGGCTGGCTGGAGTTCTATATGCCTTGCTTATCTGTATGTCCAATTCTCTACCTCTGTCTGGGAAATTTTATACTATTACTTCTGTGAGCAGTTTTTTTTTTTTTTTACATCAATTGCACTTTCTCCTGTGTTTTTGTGGACTCCTATCAGTCTTATGTTATTCTTCTTTGCATCATCTAGCAGCTGCTGGATTGATTTCTTGTGGTCCCTTACTATTTTTAAGAAATCTCTGTTCTCATGGTCCTTAACAGCAATCCTGTCTTCTATATCTGATATTCTATCTTCAGATTCCCTTAATCTGCTCTGCATGCTTTCAATGGAGTTTTTAATCTCCTGAATATCTGTTTGAATCTGTTTCATTGATTGCATTTCTTTCTTATGTTGGGGATCATGGTTTTCATTTCTTTCTTATGCTGGGCTTTCATGGCTTCCAGTATATTTCTGAGCTCATCTATTTTTTCATCTGTTTCTGTTCTAGAGCCTCTAATCATGTCTTTCACTTTGCTCACCATCTCTGTAATCTGGGAGATTATTTCTGTTTTGAATTTTTCTAGAGCCTCATTCATCTGTTTTCTTACTTCCTATGCTATCAGTTCATGGTGCCCAGGAGGTTGATTATTGGACTTTTCCACATTTCCCCCAGAATTTGACTTTTGTGGGATGGAAGTCTGAGTTTGTGCCTTACTTAAATGTCTTCTCATCTTTGTTTTTGGTACTGTTCTTGGTTTAGTTCCTGAGTGCATACTTTGAAGTTGCTTATTGTAAGTATTTTTGTTGATGTATTTAGAACCCTTATGGAATGATTGCTTCTCAGAGGTGTCTTCTAGATGTAGCTGGTCTTTAGGTTTTGAGTCTCTGATGACTCTGAGGCTATCTCATTTTCATTATACCAGGAAGGACAACTGATTAGATCAATCACAACACCTTAGCCCATTGATACATTCAGCCACACAATAGCATCAAGTACTTCTTAGAAAATGATAGTTTGTGGTAGTTATTAATCTATCACCTTTAACTGTGTGAATTTGATCAAAATCGAGGACCAACCCAACATATGTTTATAGTGAATAAACTCTTCAATATAGCAACTTTACCCTTCTGAATGGGGAGTTAGGAGTAAGGGAGGGAGGGATAGGTACTTAGAAGGATACAGGAAGGTTAGCATTGAGTTCTGAGGACACAGGTAAGAGAAGGAAAGAGAAGAAAAGAAAAATAAAGAAGAAATATTATTTAGAGCCAGAACAGGAACAGAAAGGGAGATGAACAACAATGCAGAACAGCAAGGGAGCAAGGGAGAGAGAGAGAGAGAAAGAAAAGGGAGGAGAAAGAAAAAAGAGAAAAATAAAAATTTTTAAAAAGTAGAAAAAGAAGAAAAAAATTAAAAATAAGAGCAAAAAAATAGTGGTAATTTTGAAAATAACAAATAAATGATAAAAGTGAAGGTACTTCTTCAGGGCATGTCTTTACTGTCACAATAGACAACGTGGGCAGCAGTGTGCAATTATAAGTTAATGAGTCTCAGTAAGCTAGTCACAGACCTGTGAGATTCAAACAGATTTCTGGTTGCAAGTCCAAAGTTGAGCTCCCTGTCCTTCTGCAAGGTTGAACTGTACAAGGCTCTATTGCAGGTTCCAGCTGCCTTTGCCCTGAAGATAGTCCAGGTTCCGATGGGAGGTGATGATCTCTCCAATTTATCAAGTACGTTGGTCTAGTGTGCCTTTATTGCAGAGATTCTCTTCACTTTTCCAGTGGGCTTCAGTTTTCATCAGGGAGTCTGAAAGAGGCTCTCTCTGTTGTTCACTTCTGCAGCTCAGGACAATGGCCTTTTTGTCCCCATGCCTCTATAGCATGGAACCAGGTAGCTGCACAGCGAAGAGGCCAGAGGCAGGGGAGGGGTTCTGTCCTTGCAGGCAACCTCACAGCTCTGCAGGAGGCTGGTGGGCGTGCCTGGGGGGGAGGGGGGTCCTCACCAGCTCCTGGTTGTAAGTGGGCATTGGGGAGAATCAGTTTTAAAGAAGGATTGGAAGAAAGGCACAACAGAGTGACCGAACCTTTCATTTAACACACTCAAATGACATTATTCACTCACACATACACAAATGTACATGCATCTGGTTATTCACAAAGTCTTAGTCACTCATAGAAAATGTTTGAAGAGCTGAAATGTAATGTGTCTTCCAACACAAGCAAGCCTAGCACAAAGATATTCCTACAAAGGCAACAGCTTTTGTGCAAATAAATAAATGGAACAAAAATAAACAGAAGAGGAACTGTTGTTTCCTCCTCTGTGTGTCATTAACTGGTTACAAAGCCTGGGAAATGGAGGAATCCTCTTTAAGGCAAAGCTATTGAGGTCTTGATGGACCAAATTCTAACATTCTCTGATTCAAATGGCCCAAAGACTGGTTTCTCCCTGGTTTTCTTACCCTGTCCCACTGGAGTAGTAGTGCAAGATGTCAAAGGCCAAGGATTCATACTATTTGCCACTACTGTTGTGTTTTCTAAAGCTTCTGTTTGTTCTTCAGAACATCAGAGCAGCCTTGCTTTGGTGAGATGACAAGATAAGTGGCTGTCTCTGTAATCTATTTTGTTAGTCACTGCAGGAACCCCTTGCTCCCTGCTTCTGTGAAGCCTGTCACCAGAGGTGAAGAAAAACGACTCTTGGGGGGAATAATTGGATCCTGAATATGATGCTCTGTACTTGGTACAGAAAGCACACCTCATCACTGCCGCTGGACACCAGGTGACAGGCTAGAGAGCTGCATGTACCTTTTCTCCACCAAAAGAAACTGAGGAAAAACCAAGCATGCTATCCAGAGAGAGCCACGATGTAGGGAGCCCTGGGCCCTAAGAACTGTGGTTCTCCTGTGACTGGTGAGAGACAAGGGCCCCTCTGTAACACACCAGGTACATACTGCCAGGCTTGGCTTTTGTGGAACCATTTTCCCACCTGGGCCAGCGCTTACCATGTGTCACTGCTCAGACCTCCTCAGTACAAACTCTGTCAGGGACAGAGCCTTTAACGGCCTTGTATGCCCATCAGGACCCTAGGGCTTGCATGTGGCCTGCCATCTAATGGAGGATATCATTGGCATTTATAATTTTTCTTTTGAGTCTGAATTTTCTCCATTAAGGCAAATTCACTATGGAAGGTTGCCCACCCCCTTGTTGTGCCCAATATGTCTATGTTCTAATTCCTAAAACCTGTGAAATGTCACCTTACTTGGGGAAAAGAAATTTGTAGACACAATTAAGTTTCTGACACGGAGATATTATCTTAGATCATTAACAAACATCTAGTGGAATCACAAGAGTTTTTGGAAGAGTGAGGCAGGAGGGTTTGAGTTAATCATAGGATAGAGCAAGTGATTGGAGAGAACCAAGGAAGGAACACTAGCCAAGGAATGTGGTGGCCTCTGGAAGCCTGAAAAGGCAAGAGAGTAGATGCTTCATGGAGCCCTTAGAAGGAATCTGGCCCTATAGTCACTTTTATTGCAGACTTCTGGCCTCAGAACTGAAAGAAGATAACTTTGTGCCCATATGAGTGTCTGAGTTTGTGGTCCTTAGTTACAGTGGCCATTGGAAAGGACTACCCTGACTGAGATATGCACCTCTTGGGAAGTTGGAGTCTTTGGCACACCAGCTGTATTCTTACCCAGTCCCTGTGTTTCCTGACTCTTCTTTGACTCTAATCATAGCCCTGTGGTGAACTAGGGATATGAAACACTAATGCTGACCTCTGGAGAAGGCATGAGCCCACCCAAGCCATTTCTGAAGCTCCAAAGAGTAGATGTTATATCTTGATGTTTGAAAAGTGTGTGTGCTTTTGTATTTCCTGATTGGCTGCCTCTGAAGTTTTCCTGGCTGGGCTAAAACCTAACAAGGTCTCATGAGAAAGACCAACCATGTGAGACTGTCCAGCAAATGGTATTTGGATAAGTTCTGGGTAAGCAGCTGAAATTTCAGATGCTCTTCCAACCCAAACTCCATAGCTGTGTGAAATTTACACACTGTTCCTTAGTGGTCTGTGGGAGCAAGAGAGAGTTGTGAAATGGGAAACAGGAGCACTCTGAAAGTAACCTCAGTCATGACCCCAGGGCAGGGGAAATTGCTTAACACCCCATCGTCATATATTCTGCTCCCAAAGGCAGAGCCCTGCAAAGAGAATAGCACTGAGCTCTCAAGTAAATACCTGCACAACACTAGTGTGGTTCACAGTAGAGTGATGCCCTCTCTTAGGGCATGAGTTAACAAGCTGATCATACTGTCATGGTAAAACATGCTGGAAGAAGCCCCAGAATAAACATATTGGAATGCTACCAAGCCTTGCATTAAATAAGAAACCCTTTGCTGCTTTAACAATCCAGTTCCTGATTTCTAGGCTTCCCCACCACATACTAAATGTATCTTCCCTGGAGATTTTTCAACCACAGAGGTTTGGAAGAGTCATAGAAATTGCTGGATATACAAATTTCTGGAGAGGATAATCTTTTCAGGGCATTTTTCTGGGATGAGGTTCTTCATTCTAATGAACTAGACAAAGCAGCCCCAGAATTCTGCATTTTACACACTGTTCTTGTACATTGCTGTTTGTAAGACAGCTTGTATGGATATACAGTTCATTTTCTAAGTTTTGACAAGCTGGTTAGATTCAACAACTTGAATCTAATTAAACATTAATTAATTAAACATTAATTCATGGAAAAACTTATTTACAGGGTCCAACATATGAAATTCACTCACATAAGCTCCTATAGAATCACAAATGAGGCAGAATGACATCAACTTAAAATCACAGCTTGACTCTGCAAAAATTATACAAAACATTGCAGGAAAAAAATATGCTAAACTAAAAACTCAATTCTGTAGTAACAGTTCCACTTTGCACCACTGCAGATGTTGGGAGAGTTTCCAGAATGGTCATGTCACTCTTGTGCTGTTGAGAGCTACAGTCAGAAGAACAAGGAAGAGGATCTAACATAGTCTTATTTCTGATCCATCTATGAAATCTTGCTGCCAATTTATCATGACATAAAAGCCTGAACTAATTGATACAAAGCTATCTTTGTTTTCAGCAAAGCCATATAAAAAGAACTAATCGCAGTTCTAACTGACCAAATATTTGTCCTTTGTCCCATGTGTTACATCAAGAATGAAAGTACAGATGAATTAAGGCATCACATGATACCCTGAACAGATATTCTCTACAATTTCAAGAGAGGCACAAATGTCTAGAAATGACAAAATATTTTAAAAATCAATTCAAGAAAACAATGAGGAAAAAAACCAAGAAGGATAGTAGATCGAAAATATGGAAGCATCTCTAAGACAGAAGAATTAAGACAAGGACAGCCTTAGCCCAAAGTACATGGAAGAGATGCCTCTGGATAGAATTCCAGGGAACTTGAGGGGCTCTAGGGCATGTTTGACAGCAGCTGTCACAGAACAGCATTTTTCCAGAGCATTGGTGACTAGAAATCTCTCCTCACCCAATGCCAAGATACCTGAGTCTTCTGATTGAAAGACCAAGCAGATGAATGAAAAGATGAATGTCTTACCTCTTTATTATTGCATTTCCAAGTCCTGCCTGAGGTTGAAGAAAAGTGATTAAGGGATTAGAGAGAAAGGAAAATTAGTCAAAATTATATGTACTTGAATCTACTTAGCAACAACACTAAGAACTAGGGTAATATTCCCAAAATTCTGGGGGATAGAAAGATTTTGACCTTCTAATTTTATACCCAGCCAAACTTACATCCAATGTATGAGGAACTTGAAGAACACAGAATGTTTGCTCTATTTAGGCCTGTTTGGGGGGCAATAACCAGAGAAAGAATGCCAGAATGAGAATGTCAGGTTTACTACTAACTTTGCCTTTCACTAAACATAATCCTTTTCTTAGAGTGTTTAGCCTCCCAGAACATTCATTTTTTCATCAGTAAAGTTCAGGTAATGGCCTCATTTGCAAAGCCACTATGAAGTTTAGAGAAAATGAATGTAAACTTATCATGGTGCCTGCAACACAAGAAGCACTGATGCAACAAATGAACAGGCCACTGTTTTTTATAGCTACCGCCTCAATAGTCCAAACTTAGGTTTTGTGATGCTCAGAACAAGTTCAAATTGATTGATCTCTGAGGTTGCCATTTCCAACATAACTAGAGTCCTATGAGTGGAATTCAAATGAGTTTATGCTTTTTGACTCTCAGTTCTTCCACAAAAAATTTGGTAAGATTCCTCTTAACATATTCTGCTTCTTTCTTTGCTCTAATTTTAAGTGTTTTTTTACACACTTATCTCAACTTTTCTTGGGCAGCAATGGTACTAAAAGTACATGTAGGAGTAACTGAATTTCTACATGATAATCCCTGATTCTTTGCAAAGATTTTCACATTTCTATTCTTTTAGAGGATGTAGGCAAGCAATGGGAGATTTATTTTCAAACACACTATGTTTTTATTACAAAAAATGTTCAATTTATTTTCTGCACAACTCATTGATGTTGATTAATGAGATATTATATCCAAAGAATATTGACCTTTTAAAAATTTTTGCTGTCCTAAAAATGTTGGACATCTAGCATGTAACTGAGTAAGTGGACAAGGATAAAATCAGGAAAAGGAGAACCTGACATAATGTGAATTATTTTCCTCTGTGATCATGATGATGGTGGTGGTGATGTTCATGAGGATTTTGAGAAAGTTTCAACTGTATATTAGAAGAAGAAAACAAAAATTGACCAGCCTCTATGAAAAATAATATGGGATGTCTCAAAACATTAAATTTAGAATCACTATATGATCCAGTAATTCTACTTCTGGATATAGATACAAAAATTGAAAGCAGGGTCTCAAAAATGTATTTACAGTATCATTCAGGAGAAAACAAAAGTTAGAAGTATCTTAACTGCCCATTGATGGATGAATGTATAAAAAAATGTGGTGTATACATACAGTGGAATATTAGCCTTAAAAAGGAAGGAAATCTGACATATATTACAATATGGGTGAACTTTAAACACATGATGCTAAGAGAAATAAGCTATTCACCAGGACAAATAAGACATGATTCCACTTAGATGAGGTCCCTAGAGCAGTCAAATTCATAAAGAGAAAAAAGTAGAATCATGTTGCTGGTGTTAGTATTTAATAGGAAAAGTATTTAATAGGAAAAGTTACAATTTTGTAAGAGGAAGTTGTCTGGGGCTGGATGGTAGTGATGGTTACACAACAGTGTGAACGTACTGAATGCCACTGACCTTTTACATTTAAGACTGATTAAGATGGTAAATTTTATGTTCAGTATGTTACCATAATTAAAAGTAAGAAGAAAAAATAAATTGGGCTAATCCAAAATAATTCAAGATATGGGTCTAGATATAGATACCTACTAATTAATATATTTCAATATTTTATGTATTTTATTAAAGACATGGAAAAACATGGAAACATGGAAAAAGTAAATGGCAAAAATATGACTGGCAATCTAACATATATATTATCATGTATGTCACTTTTTTTTCTGCAAAATATGTTTTTTGTCTTTTGTCTTATATATAAAATGTTAAATTTTCAAAGCTGCTAGAATTTGTTGAATTTTTCAAAGTTACACTCTCCATTATATGAATATGCCACAACTTATTTATGCATATTCCTTTTGTAGCCTTTTGTAGGTTTTCATAAACATTGCTACTATGAATATTTATGTATGTTTCTTTTGTGCATGTATGGGACAATTTCTGTTAGAAATTGTTGAGTCACGATGCATGCATATTTTCAATTAGTAGATAAGACCAAGTAGTTTTTGGGACTGATAGTATCAATTTTCTACATTCAACTTATGAGAGTTCCTGTGGCTCCACATTCTCACCAACAACTAGTGTTGTCAACCTCCTTAATTTTAGCCACTTTGCTGTGTATAAAGGTTACTTACTGGAATTTTATTTGAAGTTCTGTGCTTACTAGTGAGAATGAGAACCTTTTTTATATATTTATTGACTATTTGGTTCTATTTGTTTTTACTCTTTTTTTAACTACCTAATCAAGTTTCTTTCTCATTTTTCCATCTTTGTCTTATTCAGAGAAATTCTTTTTGTATTCTAGACATGAAAATTTCGTCAATTCAAACCCTTTCCATTTCTCAGTGACTTGCTTTTCTACTCTGTCAATGCTGTTTTGATGCATAAAAATTTGAAATTGCAAAGAATTCCAACTTTTCAATCCTTTTGGTTAGGTAGATTTCACTTTATCTTGTTTATTTTTATCTATTTAAGTAAGCTTTTTTCTAAGCCAAATTTCTTAAGATATTCTGTTGTGCTACTTTCTAGAACTATTACTGTTTGTCCTTTATGTTTGTCACTATGATCCTTCTAGTAGCTAGGTATACAAAAGTTTGTTGTAAATATTTTGCTGATTATATTTAGAAACATTCACAATTAAAATATACTAACTTGCTTTGGCTCTGCAAATCTTATACCAGATATTTTCAAAAAGTGAGTTTGTGATCACTGCTAAATTTATATGCATCCATTGATATCATCACATGATTTCAATATTAAATTGTAGTAATGTGATTAAAAACATAAATGTATTTTAAAATTATATTATTCCTGCTTTTGTAGACCCATCTAAGTCATGATGTAATCCCCCCTCCCCTTCTCTCTTTATTTTTGAGACAGGGTCTCACTGCGTAGTTCAGGCTGGCCTTGAACTCACAGCAATCCTGCCTCAGCCTCCCAAGTGCTGGGATTACAGATGTGTGCCATCATGCCTGGCCATAACATAATATCTCTTTGAATGGCTTTGGTGGGATATTTTATATTGGTTATATATGAATGTCTACCAGGAAGATTGACTTATGGTTCCTGTTTTTTTGGTATCTTGGTCTAAAGATCTTTTCAGGACAAGACTCTGTTCGCAAAAAAAAAAAAGACTCTGTTCTCATAGAATGAGTTGAAGAGTGTAAACTCATTGTGCTCTGTGGAAGAGTTCCTAAAAGGTTGGAATGATTTTCTCCTTGAAAATTTGGTGAAACTCACTGGAAAACCATCTGAGCCTCATGTTTATTTTTTTCTAGAATGTTTTAAACATTAATTTAATATTTAGAGGTTAAAGTACTTTCAATCTTTCTATTTATTCTTGAGTCAGTTTTGGTCAAATTTTTTCCCCTAGGAGTATTCCAATTTTATCTAAGTTTTTAAATTTAGTGGCATAAAATTGTTTACAGTATTTTAAAAATAACTTTTATGCATTTTGGGGATCATTATTTAAGTCTTGTTTTATTTCTAATATCTCCTGTGTTTTGCATTTTTTTCCAGGAAAAACACTGCTAGATATTTGTCAATTTCACTTATCTTGCAAAGAATTGACTTTGATAGTCTTATTTGTTTTCTTATCTATTTTACAACATTCTTCTATGTATTCTAAGTAATTCTAGTTTTTTCCTCATGTAAGTAAGCAGGTATATGCATTTCCTTCTTCTTACTGCTTTTTGTGCATCACATGTTTTATATATAACAATTTCACTATACATTTGTAGCACTTCTACTATGATTTTTTGATGAGTGAAATCATTTATTATTTTTTGAATTTCCAAAACATAGGGTTTTTAGTCCTATTTTTATTATTGGCTTATAATTTCAATGCTTTGTGATCAGCATTTGTATGATTTGTGTGCTCATTTGTGTGATACTAATTGTTAAGAGCTATTGAGTCTTCCATCTGGTGACTTGTTTCCAACTCATGTCTGATGGGTGCTATTCACTGAAAATTCTACTGGTCTAGTTGAGTATAGTTTTCTCCATAGAAGATTTTCATTTGATTTTTCTTGGGCTGGGAGCCAGAGTCACCAGTGGCAGGGATCAGTTGTAATCTGGTTCTAGCATCTCAGCCTGAGTCTGTGAGCAACAGTTTGAGCTCCTCCTCTGTCCCAGTGGTCCAAGGTGTGTACTGTCATTAGCATACTGGGCCATCCCAGCCCACATACCTACATTTCCTGCCTCCCTGTGGCCCCTCCTCTCACTGCTCTTATTGTAGCTCATGTTTTTGACACTCTGGCTACTTTGTTTACCCTCTGGGGCTCCAAAGTGCAGTTGCAATTATGCCTGACGAAGGATCTGATTGTTTTGAGTAGGAGGCTCCTCTGTTTCTAGCCCCTGTCCACCTATGACAGAAGTATCGGCTGTGGTTGTGTGTGATCACATCTGCTCTAATCTGACAGTTTTACTTTCTGCATGTGCAGAGTGTGGTCTTTGTGTAGCTGAGAAGTACTGTTTCCAATTACTTGCTTATAAAGTAAGAAAGAAGCAGGAAAGTCAATCCCTTTGTAGTCTCATTTTGGCTACAATGAATTTCCCATCTTGTGAGAGTGAGGCCTTGTCTGATTCCTCTGTTTTGTCTTCCAGGGTGTTTTGCAAAGGTTTTGGCAAGTGCTCAATAAATATTTGCTGTTTGGCTGAGTCTAAATACTCTACTTTCTCTCCTGATCAGCATCTCCAATGTATTTACTTTTGTTTGCCAAAGAAAAGCAGAAATAAAAAATTTGTAAATTATGCATACTAGAGATTTTAATATGCATAGGACAGTTATGCTATAATAAATATCTGAATTTATGACCTTAAAGGAAGAAATGGTTTTTAATCTACATGGATTTTTTTTGAATTGGAAGGAATTCAATTTTGTGATAGGATCTTATGGTGACCCTTGAGTCCCCCTGCTCCAGGTGTTCTACTGGACCCTAATAGATCCAAGGCAAGCATGGCAGGTAGACTTTAAGATGACTGCATAATTCCTTTCCTAGATTTACAAACAAGTCATTGTTGGATGCCCCCCACCCCGAGTGAGGCAGGGCCTGGGATATGCTCCACCTGGTGGAATGCAGTGAAGGTGATTATATGCATGTGAATTCATGACATGAGGAAACTGAAGTTTCTGCCTTGCTGAGAGGGTCTTTCCCTTGCCGATTTAGAATAAGTATGTTACACTAGTGTAAAGGTCATATGGAGAGGGCATTATGGTCAGGAGATGAGAGCAGCCTCTGAACAGCAGCCAGAGAACAACTGAGCCCCTCAGTTCTTTGGCCACAGGGAAATAGACGCTCTGCTCTTTCTCAGTGGAGGCCCCAGATGAGAACCCAGCCCTGGCCACACCTAGATTGCAGTGTGCAGAGGACCCAGCTAAACTGGACCCATAAAAATGTGACACGATGACTGTGTGCTATACCCAACCATGAAGTTTACAGAAATTCTGTGATACAGAACTAGATTACTCATAACAGATGAGAAAAGGGGTTAAAATCTTCTCTTTCAGGTAATCTACCAATATAGTCCAAATAGTATAGATATTAGAGGGAAAACATCCTTTCTTTATGTTTTGGCTGGCTCAGAATCATGGGGCTATTCAACTGTAGAGGGATTGGAAAATCAGAGAAGCAAACTTGGGTGTGAGCTGTGGCTGGTGAAGGAGCACTGCATAGTGCACAGTGAGTTCTGTTCTCTCTACACAGAGCACTTTGTTCTGTACAGAACAGGAAAAGAGGGCCAAGGGGGCTCCCACTGTCACAGAAGCCCAGAGAGAGGCCATGATCTTCATGTACTTACTTAGGAGCTGAAATCATGCATCTTGTACCCTTGCTCTACAAGAGGGAATAAAACATCTGTCTAAATATTGGAGAGATAAGATCTTCAAAATAAAGATATTTGAAGATATCATGCAGAGAACACCTTTCTACCTGCTTGCCTGATGTAATGTAGTCATTATGGCAATAAATGTTTCTAATAAAGTATGAAAATGGATTGTTTGCTTTGCTGCTTGTATGAACTTTCATTTCTCTTTTTATGATATTGAAGCTGACATTTGCTTACCCTTTATCAGTGGAATATTTAATCAAGTCCAATCTGTAAAAAGCAAGAGGAATTTTTATTTTAAAACATGTCCCCCATGTAAAAGGCCTGGGAAATTGGAGAAAGCCTGTGGAACAAGTGTGGCAGTTAGAGTTACAAACACGGGGGTCAGGGTTGAAGGAAAGGGTACCACGGCTGTGTGGCTGCAACTGGGTGTAGTGATGCAGAGAGTTTTGAATTTTAAATCAACACCTATAATGCACGGTTTGGAAATTTTCAACAATCTCTATGAACAAAATTGTGTTTATTTCTGTAGTTGAATTATCCCAAAATATGTGTGCATGCCTTTGATCTTCAGGTGAAATCGGTTCATACTGTTCTCCTGCTATAAAACTTTCCATGGCTCCCTAAGGCCTATGGGATTAAATTTGATCTCCTGAATAGAACAGAGGATGACATCCATGATCCCTATTTAATTTCTCTTTTCCTTCCTCCAGTGGCCTCTGTCTACCCAGTCCCATGTGGCTCTGGGTATGTTTGGGTGCTCTTCCTTGAGAGCTCATTCTTTTCATGTGTTGTACTCTGGTACAAAGATCCTTTCCTCATGACTGATACCTACTTATAGTCTACTACTCTTCCAAGGGCTGATTCAAACCTTACTTCATCTCCAGAAATGTTTCTTAAAATGAAGTTTTTACCCATCTGGTCCATGGGCTTTGTGTACAGAGGTGCTCATCCTTGAACTTCACCTTCTTTGTTTAACCTTTGATTTCTTCTAGGGCAAGGACCATGCCCTATTCATTGCTTAACTCACTGCTGCACATAATGCAGTATCTCTTGCACAGTAGGGGCTTTAAAGCATTGTTGGATAGATAAAAGGTGGAGGCTTTTGGAGAGATGTTGTAGCTGACTGTTGAGCTCTGATGAATTCTTCCAATAGTTGATTTTATCCACTCAGTTAATTGCATGCATTCATTCATTCTTTTATTCAAATATTGTACCAGATATTTTAGTTGTATGAGGTTTTACTTCTGTATTACAAGGCTCAGGAATAAGACACTGACAGCCTGCAACTGCATTTCCTAAGTGCTGATGTTGTGCTTTGGTATAGGGACTACTCACAGTCCTAGATTCCACAGCTGAGGGTTTCATTTCTGCTGTGCAAATGTTTTAGAGGCTCTAAGGAGAAGTCTTATTTTTGGAGAGGTCCATGGTTTCCAAACTTGTGCAGTATGATTAATGCATATACTGTGCAGATAGCATTCAAATCTCAAATTCCAGACTGCTCTAGCTTTTTGAATTACAAATGGGGCCAACAGCATGAATGTGCTCACCTGGCCAGTAGGGCACAAAACACTAATTATGCAGGAGCAGTTCTACCTGGGTTGGAGGGTTTCTGGAATTTTCCCTGTATTAGCTTCAGTTTCCAGAGCGTTCACTTGTCCAAAAACGATGGGTAAAAAACACTGGAGATGAGAAATTGTCACTGGTCATCTAAATGGAACCTATATGAACATGAAAAGAATCTCTGAAAATATCTCATATTAAAAAAAGAAGGTAAAATTTGAAACTTTTTGAAATGCATTTTTGTATAGCTGCTAGTAAGCAAATCGCAGAAGTTAAAACTAAATGACACTGGAGTGTGAATTCTAAAATATGGACAATTCCCATCACTTATCATTTCCCAACTGGGGTTGAGCTCCACCAGACTGCATGCCCTCATCCAAGAAGCAGCTTAGGTTGTCTCTGAACCTTGGTTTACCCATTTAAATCAGGAAAGGGTCTTTACTGCACCCAAACACCAAACCTACAAATCTTGTGGAAAGAGTCATGGATGGTCATCAAGAAGACAAACAGTAGATTCAATAGAGACTGACTTCTTCCTGCCAGGGGACTGAGGAATTCCACGCAAAATTGAGGTGGCAAGTACTAAGGTCAATTCCTGACACAAGTGGTTGGAAACCCTCTCTTGCCTGGAGATAACAGAGAGGAGTGGTTGTATTAGTGCCCAAGGCTGCCTTAACAAAGGGCCACACACTGGCTAGCTCAAACAACAGAAATGTATTCACATGCTCTCCCGAGCTCCAGAAGTCTGAGGTCAAGGTATTTTAAGAGCTGGTTCCTTCTAAGGCTGTGAGGGGAAATTTGTTCCATGCTCTATCCTAGCTCCTGGTCATTATTGGCAATCCTTGGTGTCCCTGCCTTGTAGAAACATCACTCCAACTTCTGCCTCCATCTTTTCATCCTTCCTGTGCTCATGTCTGCTTTGGCGTCTAAATCTCCCTTTTTATAAGCACTGCAGTCATATGGACTAGGGTTCACCCTAATGACCTCATCATTACTTGGTCTTCTGTAAAGACTCACTTTCCACGTTAGGTCATGTTCACAGGTACTGCATGACATTTGACACATGTCAACATACAACATTCTCCATGTGACAATTCTTTCTCCGTAGCCAAACTTGAACTCCCAAGTACTACTTACAACATGGACTGACAGATTCCTTGCAGTCTAGATCAGCCAGGATGACAGCAGAGCTTTCAGTATCTTCCTCCCTGCTGCAGTAATTGCTCCAGGTCATCAGCTACCCTGATGAATCTTGCTCAGACCCTTTGCAGGCCCTTGACACTATCTCCTATTTCCCAGGGCATTCTGGGCAAGAAACCCCTTGACCTGCCCCAGTGACCATTTCCCTGTTGCTTTCAACACATGCCTTCTGGTCTCATAGGACAACTGCTCACAGGTTCTGAACACATATCTGATGAGGGGATTGCTTTCCCTGGAGGCTCTTCCCTCTCCTCTCTTTGCACCCTTAGTATGGAACCAACCTCACAATTACCTGCATGATGATGGATGCTCTACCAACGAGACAAGATGCTCCCTGAGGCCAAGCCTCAATTTTCACCACTTTCTAGATATCTAGAGAAACAAACCCTTGATTGGGAGATGGACTGTCACTGCCCAACTCAGACCCACACTGAGATGTGACTAGACTAAATTTAGCACAAAAGCTCAGAAGTGGTCCTGAGCTCATTCACATCACATTGCCCTCACAGTGGTGTATCTCAGCCAGGCCCATGACCTTTTCTGGAACTCTTTGTCCTTCTTGCTACTTAGGGCAAAGCTGCTGAAGTGGGGTCCTGGCCACATTATCTGCTCTCATTTTACCTGAGTTGTGAGGGTCATTGAGAGGGTGAAGACCATGAGGGAATTAAAACCACAGGGTCATCTCATTCTGGAATTGTCACCCTGTCCCCATCAACAGGGAGTTATTTCTGTTAGACAGTGCACAGATTCCATGACCATAAATCAAAAAGAATATTGAGGAGCCCAATTTCAGAGATAAGCCAAAAGGGTCAACAAACTCCTAAGATGAACATGTGTGCCCTGGCCTCAAATATTCAATGTAATTAGGTAATTGCCCCAAATTATACGGAAGCAAACAAATCCTAAAATCACTCCATCACATGTAAATAACTCTCTTATCTTGATACAGTGAGTTCCCAAAGTCTTTTCCTGGGTGCTCAGATGCCCAGCATTTCTTGCTTCTACTTAACACCAAGGCTTAGTCTCCAAAACATGTGCTGGTGTCTAAGACATGCTCTGGGTGCAGATCTGGAAGGTGATCTAATTTGGGAGCTCGGGCACATTAGTCAACCCTAAGGTGGTTTTTAAACTTCATGTAAGCCAGAGAAGCCTTGTGTGGAGTAAAGCTTAGCTAAGGCTCAGTGTGGAAGTAGATAGAGTGGGGTTGCCTTTGCAAATGAAAAGGCTGATTCCTGGGGCTCTACTCTGGGGCCACAGGTCTACTCTCCAGACCCCAAAAGGGTTCTCTCTTAAAATCTCTTCTGACTGCAAGGACCTCCACAGCACTGCTGATGGCCAATGATCTTCCTGCTTCCACTTCATGTTCCTAGTGTCTGGCCTTAGTTTTTGGGGAGAGTGCTACATGTTAGAAAGGTCCTTGCCACGTTGAAAACACCATTGACCTTTTGAAGTTCAGACTACTTGCCCCGTGATATCTCTGGGCAACTCATATATCTGCTTCCTCCTCCTCTGTATAAAGACAAGTTTTGTGCCCCTCTTCCTGAATCCCTAATCCCTGCTCCTCAAATGACATAAGTTCGAGGCTTTCTTTTGGCTCAGTTAGCTGCCCCAGGATCCAGTCCATGGTGTTAATTTTCCTCTGAAAGTCCACTGGTCAGAAAGGAACATCCCACTTCAATGCAGATAGCACTCCATCTGGAAGCTTAGAGGCAGCCAGAGAATCCATTCACTTGCCACCATTGTCACACTGCAGTCATTAATCCTTTCTGCTTTTTCATGCAAACATTTGTAAACCTACATCTCCCCCCATCTTGTGCTTGTATAATTGATTTTTTAAAACCTAAATACAGAGCTTCCCATGCTTCCCTGTTGAATTTTATTTGGTTTCATGTCATTCAACCTGACTTGCTCTTTGTGAGCCTGTGCTGTAATGGAGCCTGATAGCATAACTCCCTCCCCATGCTGCTTGGCCTATGAATTTTATATCTCAAGTGTCTGAGAATGATGCTTAGGTCAGGTCAAGTGCAGAGCCTTGCAGCCAGCAGTGAGTCAAGGCTGTCTGCTTTGCAGATATTAACTCATTGATCAGCACTGCATCAGTTGTGAATCCACTTTACTGTCCAGGGCCATAGCTCACATTTTCCCAACTTTTTTATACAAATGTACAGCACCTGAGTTTTCTCAGAGTCCTTAAACTACCACTATGAGATAAATGAGGCCTGCACAATAATCCCAATTTTATTAAGGAGGCAACAAAGACTTCTTTGAATTTTGTGAACTATGGACTTTGTTTCCTTACCTGTAAAATGGAGATAATAACTATGCCATATTTTCTCTATCCTTGGTCATTTAAGCAAGGCAAACTCTCTGCCAACCTACCATGGGCATGCTGGAGGGGAAAACACATAGAAGCCCAGTGCAAGTCACAGCTCATATCTTAAGGATTCTCTCAGAACACAGTCTTCCTTGCCCACCTGGTATGAAATGCCCTGGTCCATCTCTGGCATTATCGGGCACTCTTATTTGGGTCTCTGGTTTTTTTCTTATTTGCCAACCCATTCTTGGTCCTCATCTTTAGTTTATGATCAGTCATACACTCAATTTCACCATTTGGGTTGCGTGATCTTTTTTTTTTTTGGTATGGGGGATCAAACTCAGGACTTTGTGCTTGTGAGGCAGGCACAGTGCCAACTGAGTGAAATCCCCAGCCTAGGGTTGCATGGTGTTGAGCAAATTCAAGGCCTTAGGCTCACTGAGTCTCTATATTCAAGTCTGTAAAAGGGAGAAGACAGTACCTGCAATGGTAAAATTGCATCTGTAGCATGGGGAACGATGTGCAAGAATCTGGATCCCAGGCTCCATGCATCACATCAAAATCCTCAACTGACATTAATTCTCTTCTCCTTCTCTTGAGCTACAAACTGGAGGAGGCCAGGTGGCTCCAGATGAGCAGTAGCAGAGCTGCATCCCCAGCCACCCTAATTCGAGGTACTGAGTCTTGCCACTCCTCACATAGCCCTCGAGAGTCAACTGTGCCGAGGCAAGATGATTTAAGGTAATAACATTGTTACTTCTCTTTTAGAATTATAACCTAGAAACACAACAGAGTATTGGGCTGTCATCATTTGCCTACAGATTCTGTGATGGTTGGCTTTCCCCTGCCCTGTATGGTCAAGAATTGTAACAGGAATTCAGAGCTTGGCAGTAATATTTGGTTTACCAACCTGCAGTTTTCAAGATTGGTTTTACTTTGTTTGGGAAGGTTGGAATTTTTTTCTAGTTTGAGGCACATTTCTTATTCTTCGTGATTTCTCAGAATGCACCAGTGACAATTTCTCAGTGGCCATGTGATCCTATCTGCAAGCTCTTTAAATGACTTCAAGGCAGGTGAAGAGTCTAACATGATTTCCACGTCCCTGTCCATCTCAGGGATAGAACTGACAGCCAGGGGTGGCCATGATGTTGACGTGAGAGCTGCCAGGACAGACTGCCTCATGTGGCCAGGATCCTTTGACATTCACAGTGCCTGAACAAACTTCCCCTTCACCCCCCTCAGCTTCACCCTCCATATCATCTTCCCTTACCTGCAACTGGAAGGTCAAGTGCATAGCTGGGCTCTCAGATCTTGAGGCAACATGATGTAGAGGATAGAGCAAGAGCTCTGTGCTGGTCTGCATGGCCTTGAGACCCCTACAACTTAGCTGTGTGACCTTGGGAACAGTGGTTAACATCTCTGCGCCTCTGTTCCTCTCAGCTGCAGGGTAAGGATGATTCTGGTGTGGCAGACATGGGTGTGTACCGTCCAGAGTGCTCTGCTGCCCTGCAGCTAGGGTGAATGTAATCAGTGGGTAGCCAGCAAGTGTGAGCTCCCACATAGCTATGGTCAGGGCATTTCTGGGGAAGTCACACCTAGTGACTGAGGGGGCTTGGGCACAAAGGCTGAGCATTTGTTCTTGACAGGATTTGACTCTACCAGGCACAGCTGCCCAGCGTCTTTGCAAAATTAGTGGAAGCTTTGTCCTCTCTACCCACTTCTGCTTCCTCTCCTTCTTTCTCAAGTATCACACCCAATACATATCCCAAATCCCACCATCAGCATGGGCTCTGGAGAACCCAACCTATGACAGTGGTGACCTGCCACATGGGCCCTTGTGAGGTCTGCATGATCTGATGCCAAGCCTGGCCTGGCTCCCTCAGTGAAGAGCAGGCTTATATTATTCTCATGGTGCAGATGATGGGCTGGAGACACAGAAGTGCCCTGCTCCCTGCCTAGGCTTCACAGCCAGCCAGAGATGGATCCACAGTTTTTTGCTCTGGTAGTGTGTCAGAGTATAGATGGGCTGGGAGGTGGAAGGGATCCTGAATTCTGCATTGGCTGGAGCTGGCCTGGGAAGATGGAAAAAAACCCCTCAGTGTCTCTAGATGAAATTTTCATAACCAGGCATGAATTTCATGTCTGCCTGCAGTGAGTTTCACCTACTTGTAATGCCAAGAGACCCATTAGGGGTTTGGTCCTGAGGAGTAGACACAGGCTTAGAGTCCAACAGCCTTAGATTTGGGTGCATGAACCTGTGCTTCAGGTCCTCACCTTTCATTGAGACATGAGAGGGTACCGCTATCAGAGGCTAGGCTCCCAGCCTGGTGCAGGGCACAGTTAAGTTGGATGGGGCTGTGGGTGTAAGAACCTTGTACGAACCTGTGCACAAGAGTGACAGCAAAACATTGCCCTTTGTCTTTGCAAAGGGGCTCCTTACCTTCCATGTGTGGACACCTGGGACCAGGACCCTGCAGAATCCCTTGTAGGAAGCTTTGACTCCAGGACAAGAGCCCTGGCCTCAACACACTTGTGGGCAGCTTCTGGTGCTGCTCAGTGGCATCTCCTTGGGAAATGTTCATTTAAATACGTACCAAAAAATAGACTAAGAAAGGCAAAGTGCTGCCACAAGTTTCACAATGCCTCTCACAGCCAAACAAGTGATTTAGGGGTCTTGCAGCAGTTTGGATTTCATGTTATTTCTCAATTCCAGCAGTATGGAGGAGGCCAACTAGGCTAGCTTCCCTCTGTGTGCTGCTTTCTCCTTCCTTCTTCTCTTGACACTGGGTACAGCTACCTTTTTCCTTCAAAGCTTTCCCACATCCTTCCTTTGCATGCTTTCCTTTCAACCTGTCATAGACAAATATTGAAGGAACTGGTCCAGTTCTGTATCCCAAAACATTAGAAAATAGTTCCAACCACCACTGATCCAAAATACACCCTGGCAGAGAACATGGGCCTGGTATTTGTTTCTAAAAATAGTCCTGATGAGGCTGAAGAGGTGGGGGGTCAACTCCACTGTGCCCCTGCCCCTCCTGGTGGGTGGGAAGGCACCTCAGGCCCGGGGCCACAGCCTCTTAAAGATGATTCCAGTGTCCAACGATGATTTGAAAAAATAATCCCTCTCTAATGGGCTTTTCAGCATTTCTCTGAATCGCCACCCAATTCGTGCAGTGCAAATAATGAGATAAATCTGTGTGGCTTTGCAGTTGCCTCGATCATTGTCCATAAACACTGTTGCTTCTAGTTCGGCTGCTAACATATGGTAATAATTTATTACCCCTTCTTTCATATCCTCTTAAATTTGTCATGGCCTTGCCTCCTCCCCTCTTTGAATTTAAGTGAGACCATCACACCACACTGTCTGGAGGAGAAGGCCACCCTTCTTCTCCAGACTCTAGTGACAAACCCAGCATTTCAGCAAAGTCCACGAGGATCCTAAGAGAATACAACCTCACTCTACTGTGTGGATAGGCGAATTCCTTCATCAGGGGGGATAGATAGCTGTTCACAGCGGTGCTTTGAGCCCTGGCCAGGCTTGGGGGCTGGAGTTGCCATTCTCAGCAGCTTGGTGGCTGATGGCAAGAGCCCAAAGCTCCTTCAAAGTCGGGTGGGGAGAAGCACAGTTGAATTTTTTTAAAAATCAGTCTGAAAGTCAGGCTAACTTGAAATATTTAAGAAACTTAGCAAATCCTTCTGCACATTAAAGAGCTGCAGTTCAGCTTACTCTTTCATTTTAGATGCAGAAATATAATAGAAAGAGACTGATAAAAGCATTCAACCACGATATCCTGGGCAAAGACCTTCTCTCTGTGGCCCCAGCTTCCATGTCACTGGTGGGCAGTAAGGTCTCTAAATGTCCACTGCTGCCCTGCCCAGTCCAGCACGGGGCCACCTGAAGTGACATGGAGACTTTTGGGAGACTCCAAGGGCAGGGGATGAGGAAGGTATTACTAGGGAAAATGAGGTAGAGATAAAGGTAGGCCTTGGATTGAGATTCAGGGGACAAATCACCAGGATAAGAAGAGAGCACAGCTTTGCGAGGTGTGGTGGTTGAATTTTATGTGTCAACTTGGCCAGGCTGTGGCGCCCAGTGTTGGTTAGTTTCTGTGTTGCTGAGAGTGTATCTTGCAGAGAAACAGTTGATTTGAGTAAAGGAGATTATCCTGGGAAACAGGAGGGTCTCATCTAGTCCTCTGAAAATGTAAAGAGCAAAACCCTGAGATTTCCCAGTGCCAAAGGGAGCTCATGTCTAAAGTCTCCTGTGCAAACCTCGCCTGAGTTTCCAGCATCCAGTGAGCCACCACTTCCTTAAAATCTCTCTGTCTAGACACACACCACACACACACATGTGCGCGCACACGCACACACACACACACACGCACGCACACACACACACATTCATATGCTGGTTTTTGCAGAGAGTTGATTTCCCGGAACTCCTGAGGATACTGAAACTCACAGATTTTCAAGTTTCCCATTTAAACTGGCATGGTATTTGCGTATAACCTATGCACATTCTCCTGTATACTTTAAACCATCTTCAGGTAACTTATAATGCCTGATACAGTGTCAATACTACACAAATAGTTGCATTGTTAAGGGATAGTAATGAGAAAAAAGTCTGTACTTATTCAGCACAGATGCAATTTCCCCCTAATTTGTTTTGATTTTCTGAAACAAGGTCTCACAAAGCAGTCCATGACTGGGCTTGAACTCACTATGTATCCCAGACCTTTTCCTCAAATATTTTGAGCCATGGGTGGTTGAACATGAGGATGTGGAACCCGCAGATGCAGAGGCTTGACTGTAGATATAGATATTGATAGTAGCTATATCCCTGTCCATACCCATATCCATATTTATGTCTGTACCCACACACACACATTCTAATGGTTCTGTTTCTCTGCAGAGCCCAGACCCACACACTGGGAGTGAGGAGTGAGACCCAGGTGGCCACAGCCGCATTTGGACTGAACTCGCTGGCTGACACATCTGCTGGCTGCACATCTTTCTTTATCATGGATTCCAAAAGTGTTTTGCCTCCTACAGACTCTCAGCAGAGGAAGCCTTAGCTCCACTTCTAACTGCCCACCCAGTTTGTGACAGGATGCTTCACTCAAATGGACAGACCCAGACTCTCTCCTTGAGTTCTGTCAGCTAGGCCCCAAGCACAGGCCTCTTAAGAAAAGAGAGACGTCCACACATGCAATTATTCCTGCAGAACATGGAATTCCTTTGAAAAGCAACCTCTCTTATGCGACCCTTGGATATTCTCCACAAGGATAATATTAATAATGGGCAATTCTATGAGAAGAATCTTTAACATGAGACACTGGCACAATGTCAGAACATAAAGATACTTCCTTTGAAGAGCTCCACTAGCCTAACCAAATCTGTCATGTGGGCTTTCAGTAAAAAAGAAGGGAGTCCCATAAGCTCATGTGGAAGAAATTCAGAATTTTGAGGTTACCAGCGAAGTATCGATCTTCAGAGAAATTCGCGGCTCTTTGCTCTGACAGGCATAGAGGAGGAATTTTGATTCTAGCCATACCACAGTGGAGATACACATGGTAATTGTGGTGTGTAATTACCATGGGCTTCCCAAGAGAGCCACAAGGGAGTCTAAGAAGATCCCAAAAGAATGCAGTTCTGACTCCAGCAGAGTGAGGTTGGGGCACTTGTCTATAAATCTTACACAATCTGAGATAATGTCCCTGACACAGCACGGTCAGTGAGTGTGCGTTAGTGTACGTGGCTGCGTGGCTCGGGGAGCGAGGAGGCTACATGGTTCTCATTGGCCCACGGAGTCACAACATCTGGTGATGGCATAATTGACTTGTTGATGAGACCCAACAGCATGGGGGGAAGTGATTGGCCAGCTGTGCCTTTGCTAGTTAGGAGTGTTTTACTGAAGTCAGTAGAGATTATTGCCTGATACAAGTCAACTATAAGCTCAGAGTATTTAAGAAAGGAAAACAAACAAACAAAAGCAAAATTCATTAGCTGTAACAGGCATTTAAATGACAGAAATAATGATGAAAATATATTACTTGATGACTTATTTCTCTTATAACATTTGCCCCATGTATAGGAAACACCCATACTAGCTAGCTGAGGATGTTATCAACATTTCTTGCTTCTCAACTACACGTTTCTTCAATTTCATTTGTCTGTCTTTTTGCCTATTTTAGGATATAAGCTTACTGAAGGTATGGGCATGGTGTGAGGACACAATGACCATGACTCAACAGCCTCTCAGAGCTGAGGTAAGCTTCTAGACTTGAATGGTGAGAAAAAGGGACATTAGACTACTGTGGCTCACAAATCTCTGAACGAAACTCAATTTCATTGTATAAATGAAACAACCCTGAGAAAGAGCAAATACTCAAGATCAAGCAGAAAAGGTAGACTAATCAAACTGAATCCCAGTCTGGGGCAGGGCTAAGAATTTGCATCTCCTGCTCTTGGAGATGAGCCACTATACAATTCTCACTTCTACATAATATGTATACCCACATCAGTTTCCACATATTAGGAAATCCCATATATAGGTATGCCATACCTACCCATCCCCGTCCCCATTTGTGTCTATGTTTTATCCATACCCACATCCCCGTCCACATCCACAGTCATATTTCTTACCCTTCTACCTCTACTTCTACATCTATATTACCAGCCACTTCTCCCTCACTCCTGTAATCATGTATATACCCATGTTTCTAACCATGTCCATCACACCTACATCCATCTCCACAGTCATGCCATATTCACATCCACATGCAGTTGCATATCTTGGTGTAAATTCTGCGATTGTCAAGAGTCCATTCAATGGTACACACATGCACACTTTGAGAAGTCGATAGATATTCAGACTGGCAAGTGAGCCTACAATGTCTTATCCACATGAGTTTTTCTAATTATCCCCAGGAGAAACCAGTGGTTCCTGTTTCATAATTTTACTAGGTCCCTGAGATTGAGACAGCTTTCATTTTGTCATCACAAACAACTGAAGCCCCTTCTATCAGCTGGCCAGTTGAATATCATAGTGTGCAACGTGGCAAAGTTTGAGTGACTGAAATCGTATGTGAGCTTTCAATCAATTCTTCTGGTACCCCTGTGCTTCCTTCTCTCCCACCCAGGCTTTAATTGGTTGTGTTCCCTCGTCATCTGCATCATTTATCAGTCTAATCCAAGATAGTTGGGTAAATGTACTATTTCTGTAAAGTTACCAGGTACCTTTGAGACAGATTGTCTTCCTTGTCCCACTGAGAGAGTATGCACCACCATAAGCATCATAGTAACAATGGGATGAAAGTATTACTAGTTAGTCTCCAAAAGTTCATATTTCTCCCTGACCACTGCTTATTATTAGAATATCACTGAATATTAGAGAAACCTGATCCATTCACTTATTACTGGGTATGTTCAACCAGCAGATTCAGTGTTTTTTTCATCAAAAATAGAATTTATAAAGGAGTTAGTCATTTTCTTGTTATTCATTATAGCTTGTGTGGACCTTTTATTTTTGGTCAAATAATGATATTTTTTGCCAAATTAAATCTTTTTTTGGAGAAGTGATTATTAATTAATTTAAAAATAGCTTAATGTCTTTCTTCTAAACATGTAAGTATCATGAACAGGTAAAGCCATAAATGATTTGGTTATAAACTCTCATTTGTCCAAGGGTCTGCATATCAGGAAAACCTCACCAGACATTCATCGGTTCAGCTAACAGAAACGGGGGATCCACTGTTTGAGGCTCTGTGCTGGTTTGTTGGGATCTGCAGGTCTGTCTTGATGCCTGCTAGTGACGTATTGAAAAAACTGTATATGTTAGAGAATTTTCCATTGAGGGAAGTATCAAGACTAGCAAGAGGAGGGATTATTCCACATGCCTTAAAATTTTGCAGTAGGGAAAAGTTTCCAATGGGTTCTGCCAAGCAGGTTCTGATCTGAGAATGCAGGTCACTTGCGGACTTGGCAGTGATGTTGCCCTCTCTCTCCAGTCTTCTCCAGAAGCTCAGGCCTGCGAGCTTCTGTTAGGAGAGCTGCCCGGCTTCCATGCTGGAATGCTGACTTTGCCATGAGGCCACAAAGAAACCTAGGAATCTCATCTTCTGCAAGGGACAGAAATTTCCTTGTTCACCAGAGTTGACTTTGTGTGCACTGAGGTTAATCTTATCCAAGGAATTTCCCTTCTTTTTATTTGTGGGCAGTTGAAGGAAGTGCCAAAAATTATGACCGAGTTCTGGGATCATTTTGCCCCCAAAATTGCCATGGCTTTTCTATGGGGAAAACTGCACATAAGGAATGATTCAGACTCTCAATTAAAACTCCCCTGGCTCCCACTCTTATTTTTCTCCTTCACAGACTATGGTTTTCCCTCAATGTTTCCACAAATATGTAAAAAATGTTGGCAAAAAAGAAAAGCTCAAATATTTGTCTTGTATTTAACAACATCAAGAGTAACTTGAGTGTTTTTGTTATTTTAATTTTAAGACTGTGGGCTGTGGGCTGTTATTTCATGTGAATGAGAGATAGAAATCTCTCTGTGGTTCTACTGAGAGGATGTTTTAAGAGCTAAGAAGTTAAAAGAAAAACAAATGACAAACTTTGATAGGAACAATCACAGTCATGACTCTTGACCCTCTTCCTATTCCTCTACTTAAAATTCATATTAAAAGTTTTGGCAGTTGTGAATTGCTGGCAAGTTAGGAGCCCAGTGACCCTGACTGGGTTTGGAAGACCAGAGGCGCAGACCGCCACTGACTTGTGATGTCTCGTGTGGTGTGAAGGCGTTTTATTTTGTGTTGGCAGAAGAACAAAGTTTTTGTCTTGGTACATCTTCTAATCATTAGAGATATACTTCCTATTTTTATTTCCCATAACTCTATGTTCCTCTCACGCTCTTTAATGCAGTTAGTAGATCAATGCTTATTGGATGTGAGGTTCTGAGTATTAGCAAAGCTAGAGATGATGGGATTTGTTTTCCAAAGCAGTTTAATGCATCAGATTTCCAGTACACTGGATTTCTGAAAACTGAAATAATTGCAAACAAATAAAAAATAAATCTATGGTGAGCAGCAACTTATGACTTGAGTCTAATGTCGATTTATGTCACCTGTCACCTGCCACTATATAGAACAGAGCTTTGACAGAGTGTTGGCAGCTTGGTGCCTGCAGGCTGAGTTCTTCCCAGCAGATGAGGTAAAGATCCTAGAGCAGGTGTCCAGCTCCATGCCCTAGAGATCAGGGGTTGCAGGAGGTTTCAGGCACATTTCCTCTCCAATCCAAGCTTTTTCCCTCCAGCCTGCTGTCAGAAGCTGGGGTCTTGGAGCAAATCCTGAGTGTGGTTATGTTTCTGTCATCTCTCCTTGCCACACTAGTGGATGTACTTCCATGTTCCCAAGGGTTTTCTTCCTTCCTTCTGCAAGCATTTGTTGGATGCCCCTGGGAGCTGAGTTCTCAAAAGCCCTGGGAGCAGGGTCCAGAATGGAAGAAGTTGTGTTCCTGCATGTAGGAATGAGAACAGGCAAATGTTACTGTGCAAGATCAGAAGCAGGAAAAGGAAATTCCTCTTTTGGGCTGTGATGGTTTCATGGAAGAGGTGCCCCAAAGAGATGCAACAAGGCCAGGAAGAACACAGAGCATGGTTGGCCAGTGGCAGTGGTTCTTGCCAGGGCTCTTTGCTGACTCATCCAAGAACATGGGTTTGTGGCTAAGAAACTCTGAGCTGCCTGCCCCTGGGCCCTGCATACTGTGGATAATGCAATCCATGCAATCGGATGCTGTTTGTATACAGCATGGTTTGGGGGAAAAGAGGTTATTCCATCTTATTCACAAATTGGGGAGATAAGTTTAGGTCAAAGATCATAAATAAAGGGTCCTGTTTTCCACTCCGTATTCCCAAGGAGGTGCTCAGCCCCCTGTGCTAAGGAGCCTGTACCAATGGAAAGGGATGAGGCTGTCCACAATCTACCAGCATCCTGGATGCCCCATGGAAACAACTCCCATGCCTAAGGACCTGCAAGATGCCCATGATCTTGCTTCTGATGATTGTCAGGGCTGTCCAGAGAAATGGTTAAGGTGTGTGTACATTTAGAAAGAGATCTATTTGAAGGAATTGGCTCATTTGATTATGGAGACTAGAAAATCCAAACCTTGCAGAGTGGGAAGGCTGACTGGAGGCCCAGGGTTAATCCAAAGCTGCAGCTCAAATTTGAGCACTGTCTGCTGCAGAATTCCCTCTTCCCAGGAGCTGGGGGAGATCAATCTTTTTCTCTTAAAGCCTTCATCTTCTTGGATGAGACTGACCACATTGCAGAGGGCTACCTGCTTTATTCAAGGCCACCAATATAAATGTTAATCTCATCTAAAAACTCCTGCACAGAAATATCCAGAATGTTTGGACATGCTTCTAAGCATTGTGGTCTAGCCAAGTCAACACACAAAATTACCCAACACACATCCCTCATTCATTCACTAGCCAATGCACACACCTCATTCATTCTTTAGCCAAGGCACACCCCTCATTCACAACTCAAGTGGTGCTGGATTCCTTGCTGGTCTGGGAACCTCTGTGGGCAGAGTCTGCCTCAGTATCTTGGTAGTGGCTGGAAACTCAGTCTGGAATACTTTCTGAAGACAATCTCTTGCCCTGCCTCATGTCCTCATCAAGTCCTAAACCCAAAACCTCATTCTCACGGCACCTGCCCTGGTGGTCTGTTTATAATGCAGCCCACCCTGGCAGCTGCACCACCCATCTGCCTCACCTCATTCCATTTTTTCCAAAGTCCTTCCCTGCTACCTTGTTATATGAGATTCTATTTTATATTTATTGTTAGTTTCATGTCTTTCCACTGCGAGAAGCATCATTATTTTGTTAATGGATGCACCAGTACCCCAAATAGTGATGAAACAGAGTAGGAGCTCAATAAATGTTTGCCAAGTTGAAGATTCCCTTGCCAAGGTGACAAAGGAGCCATTCCATGAGGAGGATCAGGACATAAATTCCTGGGAAAAGCCTAAATCTGGAACATGGGCACACTTGCTTCTCGTCAGGGCGACCTCTGTGCGTTTGCAAGCCAGTCGGAGTTCTGCAGGCAATCCTCATCCACACTTGGAGCCTCCCTGAGGTTTACCAGAAGCCTGAATATTGAACTTTGGAGTGTGTACAAACTTTTGAATTGAACAGCTCACCTTTTATGTATAAATGAACTAACGTTTAAATTCAAGATATTAACTGTGATGCTCAGAACCTTCCAGCCCTTTTAGAAGAGTTGAGAAGCAAGCTTATATCTTTTGATTCCCATTCCATAATGCTGAATACCATACTTTACTGTATTCTTTCTTTTTAACCAAAATGATCCACAAAATCAAATGCCTTCCTAAAGTCTACCTGTTTCCCCAAAATGGGTCAATATGTAAAGTTGCCACCGTTTGACTATTATGGTTTCCCCCACAGATTCATATGTTGGAAGGTTGGTGCCCAGTGTGGCGGTGTTGAGGTGGGGGAACCTTGGAGAGTTTCCACTCATTAATAGATTAATGCTGGTCTTGCAGAGTGCGTTGGGTTTTATAGGTGACAGTTAATTCTTTTGATAGTGGACTATTATAAAACATGACTGCTCGTGTGCTTGGCCCTTTTACAAGCTGCTTCTTCCCTTTCCATTTCTCTGCCACCTTGTAATGCATCCAGGGTGCTAGCATGATGCTGTTTGGACCTTCCAGCCACCAGAATTATGGACCAAATAAATTTCTTTTCTTTATGAAGTACTCAGCCTCAAGTATTTTGTTATAGCAACACAAATGGACCATGTAGACTATGAAATGGTGAGACCCAGGCAGGCTGTCTCCCACTGCACAAAAAGTTGGCATCTTTCACCAGGAAATCAGCAGAACATCTTGTGAGCAGCCAATGCTACCCTGATGCTCAGAAGAAGAAGAGGTGGTAGAGGACACATGAGAACCTTCAGAGTGTGGCCAGGTCATCCTGTGGACTCTGGGGATGCTGTTATAGGAGGAGGAAGATGCCTGGAACTCACTGTGAAAAAGAATAATTTCCCCTGCACAGTTCTTGTAAAACACACACGCGCGCGTACACACACACACACACACACACATACCCTCACACTTCCAGAAGACAGTTTCGGGTTGAGTGCCTTGGCGCTTGGCTGAAGTGTGTGAGGAGAGAGGTTTTAGCATGAATTCTTCCCTGCATAGGCATTCTGCCAACAGTTGCCACAGATCTGGTTTTCCTTGCAGAGTTTTGAGCCCATGTTCCCCAAGTTACCCTATGATGGTCTTATGGTATCAACCACAGGCCAGTGTGAATGGGCAGAGAGCAGTTTCATTTTGGATCCCCTTGCAGCTAAATAGAAAAGGAAGGATACTGCCTGTTCTTCCCCCTGTTCTTATAGGTGGGAGCAGGATGGAGAAGGAAACAAATCCAGGAAACAGGTCCTTTTCTGACAAAATCTTACTCTAGGTTCCAGTGGGTCACAGGTGGTTGGGGGTGGAGGCAACTGGAGTTATCAAGTTTCTGTGTAAATATGATGTGAACAACTTCAGTGCACTTTTAATGCTTCGGACTCCTCTCCCTGCCAAAGGTTGCCAATAGAGCAGACTTGTTTCACAACTAGCCATGCATTCTTATCCTTTCCAGCCATTCCTGCCTTCATTTAAACCAGATATTTATTAGGCACCCTCATCATTAACAGCGTTGTGTTAGGTGGTGGGGCCTGTCCCTCCCTCCCAGGAGGGTGGCAGCTGAGGAAGGAGACAGATGAGTGACAAGCAAGACCCTCACTATATTTCCTGTGAATGGGAGTTCCCAGGTAAGCCAATTTTAAGGGTGGAGGACCTGATACTAAGAGGCATTGATTCAAATAGTGAC
Organism: Heterocephalus glaber; assembly: GCF_053883595.1. Taxonomy (NCBI): domain Eukaryota; kingdom Metazoa; phylum Chordata; class Mammalia; order Rodentia; family Bathyergidae; genus Heterocephalus; species Heterocephalus glaber. The sequence goes on from NW_028258320.1 coordinate 55,932,816, forward strand.
ATTATCCCCTTGTCAGTTCTCTCTGAAGTCTTCTGATAATGATGAAGAGAAAGGCTTTAACTCACTGCTTTCTTTTCCTAAAGTGAAAACAGGCCTCACAGGCATCTAGCTATAATTTTAATAAAATTCTTTCATTTTCATTTGCAGTTACAGTTTTGTTTTAAAAGTGGAGTTGGATCCTCCACTTTTCATAATGATGGAAGGGGTTTTAATTTTCAAAATAAATTTGAATTTAAAAATGAATCCATTTCTTTAAAAATACTATAAAATTTAGTTGTACACAGGTGTGGAAAAGTCTAGGGGGAGTTGGGCATATGTGAAATTTGGGAAATCTTCTACAAAATGCATTGGGTTTTAGAGTAAGAGGAGTAGAATGGACTGTTAAGAAAATCTTCCTAGGGCCAAGGATTTAGCTCAGTGGGCCACACCTGCCTGGCAAGCGCAAAGTCCTGAGTTAGATCCTGGGTACCAAAAAAAGAGAAAATCTTCCTAGAGGATGGCTGTCCAGGCAGGGTCCCAAAGGAGAGTGGGAGGGTAGGGGATTGAGGAGCCAGTGGGCTCCAAGTCGCTTGGTGTGGGTGGGGCTTGGTGTGCAGGAAGGGGAAGGGGGAGGAACAGACTGGGGGGGCAGGTGCTTGGGGAGCTGTGTTGGGGTGTGGACTTTAATGGTGAAGGAGAAGAGGGCCTCAATCAAAGGATTTAAGCAGTGGGCTTAGGTGATAATCAGGTGTATGATTTAGGAAGATTTGTCTGGCGCTCATGTAGAAGTCAGATGGGGAATGCCTGATGTGCCGAAAGGCAAGATCCTCACTGGGAAGCTATCATGGTGAGACAATTATGTGAGCGTTCTGGCTTCTGTCACAAATTACCCCAATCTGTTGGCTTCAAACACCAGAAAGTTCTCTCACAGATCAGCAGGCCAGAAGTCTAAAGTGTCAGCAGGATCATAGTCCCTCCTAAGGCTGTATGGTAGCTCCTGGAGTTCCTTGGCTTGTGCCTATTTCTGTACTCTTGTCTCTGTCACCACATGGCCTTGGTACCTGTGTCTCTGTGTCCTCTACTGTCCTTCTAAGACACCAGATATTGAAATTAGGGTCCACCTTAAATCCAGGATGATTTCATCTTGAGGACTTCAACTATTTACATCTGCAAAGACCCTATTTTCAAATAAGGTGACAGCATGAATTTCTAAGTTGATGTGGATTTGGTTGGGGGTATGGTGGATTAACTAATGGTCAGTTTAAGTGGGAATGCCCAGCTGAACTGAGTCAGCATGGTTCTGGGCACAGAAGACCTACCTGAGGATTGTTGGCAATGACATAAAAGGAGAACTGGAGAAGAAGATTGCATGCTGTTGATTTTCCTGCAGAAGCTTGCTGAGGCTGGTTTTCCTGATACCACCTCAGCTGTTCTTGTCCTCAGAGAAGCTCAGGTCCTCACTTGCTGGGGACAGCTGTTGTTCTCTTCTGGGGAGCTCTGGTCTTCGCCTTGAACATCATTTCCTGGCTCCAGTGCCTTCTGGCACAGCTCCTTCACCCTGCCAGCACAGACTTTCTAGCTTCTACCACTGGCCTTTGGACCTTCCCAGTGCAGATCCTTGATACAGACTTGCAAAGCACATTGCCATGGGCTCTGGGCCTCCAGCTGGACTCGTGGAGGACATTGATGTGACATATAGGCCTTTGGATAGACTAGTATGGAACATTTCCATGGGATCCAGGCCCTCAGTTGGATTCTTCAGGTCTCTAGTATGTGGACAGATCTCTTGCACTCCTCTGCATTTGACTTTTTGAGTGATTATAAATAATCCTATAAATTATGTGTCCTGTATTAAATCTATTCCCTTGCAAACCCTGTCTACAACAGAGGGGCACTCATCATTCTTCATTAGAGGAGATGATGGTTGGGTGTAGGTGGTGATCTGGGACGATGAGATGTGTAAATTCAAGAAGTGGACAAAAGGCCAGGAGTGAACCACACTGTACTTCCTATTCACTCAGAGGTGGCAACAAGCTTCATTATCTGGGGTGGATTGACTCCAGGGCCCCCATAGATGTCAAAATCGGCAGGTGCTCAAATCCCTTACATAAAATAGTATAGTATTTGCATGTAACTTACTATATCCTTCCATACTTTAAATAATTTCTACATTACTTATAAAACCTGACACAATGTAAATGCTATGGAAATGGTTATTACCAAGTATAGTTTAGGGAATAATGACAAGAAAAAAGTCTGTATGTGTTCAGTAGAGATGCAGTCTTTCTCCCAAGTATTTACATCAGTGTTTGATTGAATCTGCAGATGTGGAACTGATGGATACAGAGGGCTGACTACACATATACAACACACACATAACACATGCACATGTAAAACACACTTGTAAACACATGCATGTGTGCACATAATACGTATATGTGTGTACACACAATGCATATATATATGTGTATACAACATGCATGCACACATATGTATTTCCTCGAAATAAAATATGTCTCCTATGTATAACCTGCTCCTCGATTTTGAAATTCTAGGTGTGGCCACTTTGACAAAGCTGTCCTCAGTGTTCTGGTGGCTTCTGTCAGGTACCCTTCCTATCCCTTAGATGAGCAGCCATCAGGGAACAGGCTGTTCTGTTCAAGCTGATTCACACTCAAACCTTGGGATAGTGAATGATTTGGAATACATAAAGTTCTGATACCTACGCTGGGTGTAGGCTAACAAGCTGCAATAACTCCTAGGTGAGCCAAGAGGATTTTCTTCAATTATATGCAAATGCAACATGTTTCAGCCAAGGGAAAATCCTCAGTGGTGACAGAATCTGCAAGAGCAACATGGCTAAGTAGGAAATGTATAGAGGAGTGGACTAAAACAGCTCTGGCAGGGCTGGAGCTAATTCAGATATATAAAAATTTATTGAACTATTGTCAGTGTTACCCAGAACTTGAACTTTAACCATTAGAGGTATATCAATTAAAGTTCCAATAATATCAATAACAATAATGTATTTGCCAAGCTTTTATGCACTGGGCATTTTACATGCATTAACAAAATTCCTATCTTTGGTACATTTTTTGCTCATAAATGTGATGTCTTGAGTTCAGAAAACTCTTACATATTAAACCAACAAATGAATTTTCATCATATAAAATAAATTATAGAACCTGAAGTTCCTGCAACTTCATTAGGATTATTCTGAATATATAAATTCACAGAAGACAAGGGGACATCACAGTATACTGCCATCATAAACACTGATTATAATTATGGACAGTTGGTAGTTCTTACACTTTCTTATTGGATTAATCCTGGAATGATTTTCCTGCCAAACTCTTTTTGCATGTTGCATGTGACCATAGGAGAACACATTGTATGTCTGTGTTTGGAATGGGGTTCAAGTACTCACATCCCATGAGGGGACCTGATACAACCACTAAATTCAGAAATGTGTTTCCCAAGACTGCACTTTTTCTTTGTCAATCTAGGGCTATCTCAAAATTTGTGCTTGCCATTGTCACTTTGGGCATAAACTTCCCTTGTGACTCAGAAGTGAAATATGCAGGCCTTCTGCCACATTACAAAACCATGCACTCCTTGTTTAAGAATGCAAAAAGCCTTTTTTGAAAAGTGTGTGAATAGAGTCCTGAGTGTGGTGGGCTGAACTGGTAAAAACTAATACTCAGCTCAGCACTTTGGCAAAGATCGTTATTATGAGGCAGACTCATTTATTTACCTTCCCAGCTGGAAAAGACACATGTAGGTATGCAGCCAAGAAGAGGAGGGTATAAATGGGGAATAGGGAACAGGGCTTGGCTCCTGTTATATTGATTTTGGCAAAAATGCCACATGAAAAATTATGCCTCAGATAAAAATAAATTATAATCTACAAGTATTTGAATGAGAAGGGTTCCCTGTGAAAACTTAATAAATGAATGCTAATTCAGTTATCAATTTGTAGCCATGAAACATAACCAGTCATGTTATTCTGTGTAGCTTGTTTTGGAAAAGATTGCATAACCCATGAAGCAATTCTTCACAAAGTGCATAAAAGTGTCAGCTTATGTATAATTTATACAGTGAATGTTAGTTATGGTCTGTTTAATAGTATTTAATGCTGTCACATGACATCATTCTTTCATTTACCAATTGAAAACATAAAAAGACCAATCAAAACCACTTTATAGAGTAAGAAATATGCTTATTGAATTTGATAAAAATTGTAGAAGACAATAAACAGATTCACTGGGGGAGGTATCTTTAAAAGATTTTTGAAAAGAGTTATTATGGTGGAGTATGTACAGTATTTACTCTATAGTTATTTTAATCATAATTTACTTACTGCATATGTGTTATCTAATATGCTGCTAATGTGTCTTAAGCAATTCATTTTGCCAACAGCACAGTAAATTGCCATATAGCCTTGGCCCTTTATTAGTAGCAATGATTAAATCCAATTTTAGTTGTACTTACTACATTTTTTCCATTGCCTACAGGGTATCCCTATGGGGGGAGAAGAGTTGCTGCTTCTATCCTTAATCTGTCCATCTTTTAACCAAAAATCTATTCTGTACATTTTCAGCAGGACATACTCTACCTGTTTTCCTACCATATAGGGTATTTTTGGTGCTGTGTAAGAAAGCAGGACAAGATATTTGCAAACTATTGTATGAAATAAAATATAGTCATGCTTTTCTCTACACTGTAAAACCACTGGATAAAAGAAAACCTGGCCTTTCCTGCATGTGTGCACATGTGGGTATGTGTGTGTTGAATCCTACAACAAACCATACAATGACTTTATATAGGACCAGCATATTCCTCTATTTTAAGTCTGTCGGTGAATTGTGATAGGGTATGTAATTGCATGATTTAATTTTGCAAAGCAAGACAGGGTGCAACCTGTGTGAAATGAATGCTAAAAGTTGAACTTATAAACTCCTATATGTCATGAGTCCTGGCCTGTCCATATTTCTTGGAGTTCGAGTGATGGGAATCTGTACAATGCAGCTTCATTCCCAGGCTCTGAGTTCTCACAGTAGACATGCACAATGTTGTCTTGGGACCTCGTTTTATCTGCCCATGGATTTTCTCACCTCCAAATTTGGGTTTGGTCCATGGATCTGCACTTGGTCTCCAGGGCACTATGTGCAATTTTTACCTGAGAGTGGTAGGCTGGGTACTGGGGAAAGCCATCTACTCAGACAAATTCAGTGCTGCAGTGGTGTCACAGGCTTGGTCCACCTGTGGAGAGAGAATGAGACACTCAGACAGCTTCTCTTGTTGTTCCAGGTAGCATCCAGGTCTGGTTTCCAATGATAAACTCATGTTCCAAGGGAGGAGAGATGGTACTGGCCAGCTCCCAACAGATCCTGCCATCCTGCCATGGGGGCAGCTGCTGCACAGAATCCTGCACCAAAGCAACTCCTTAGCTTTTCCACATTCCACCCCTAGCTAAGCTGAGACATGGCCCCTGGGCTTAGCACCCTCTGGCAGCTATTTCCCATCTCCTTCTTTATTTGTCTATTGTCTTCCTTCATCTGGTCTGCACATTTTGTACTAGCTAAGGGCTTCCCAATTTTTAAGGAAATTCCCTTTGCCCTATTTCTCACCTTGACTACTCCCAGCTTCTCCCTCCCTCCTTTCCAGATGTTCCAGAACTAAATGTCATTCCTGTTGGGTCCTGCTGAGTGCAAATTTGGAAATGTGGGCTAATAGGGGATCCTGAGTTAATGGGCTTCCCCTCCTATGTAACATTTCTTGGAGTTTTTTTTTTTAAACATGCTACTTAGCCTAAAGGAGGAAAGGAAAGGTGGGAATATCTAATTCAGTGTCAGACTTTGAGTGAGGAAGAGATTTTGACAGAAGGACCTTTCAGTGCCTGTGAACTCATAGAGATATCCACCCATCTCTGCCACTGGGGGATGGAGGAGGGGTCATTTCTCTTCCCTCCAACACCTCCCCCTTCTTCTTTCCCATCTTTTCTGGCTCTGTGGATGTGGCACAGGCCAGAACCTTAGCTACCTGTGTTCTTGTGGTGTGAAGTATGAATAGGGCCTGGATATAAGAGTCTGTGTTTGAGCTTATTCCTGTCTGTCTGGCTTGTGACCTTGAGGGAAATCGTCTACTGCTTCCTGTCTTTATACAGTGATGCAATGCCAGCTTCCCAGAAGGTGCAGGTAGAGGCTGGAGAGTACAGCTAGAACACATTTGCCACCATAGACCAGCACATGTGAGACATTACCTTGTGGCCTCAGTTACTGGGGAGATCAAGAAGACAAAACCCAGGAGCCATAGAAATGTGGTCTAAACATCAGTGCCGTTTCTGACTCTGTGGTTGACCCCAGAAGGAAGTTACATGGACTGGAGAAAGAGACCAGCCAGCACTAGGGGAAGCAACAAAGGCCAAGACGCATCTGAGAATGAAGAAGAAGGTAGGGGCAGGAGCCTGTCTGGATCACCTACTCCCTGCTTTTCAGGCCCCTATGCTGCTGCTTTTAAAATGCCAGACACAGCTTCTCTAGGGATGGTAGAGCCTCCAGAGGCAATTTAATTCTTTGGGGTAAATTACCCAGAGAATTACCAAATCCACCTGCTAGTTTTCAAGGGAGCCTTAAACAGCCCCACTACAGATGCTAGCCCTGGGTGAGTCTGGGAGCTTGAGTTGTCACCATTGCCACCTTGCCTCACCTTGACAGCTACAGCACTAGCCGGCACCTTGGGATTGAGGAAAAGCCCAGTTGCACAGAAAGCCCCAAATGGAACTTTTGCTTCTTTGTCATTTTCACATCTCTTCATTCTGAAGATCAAAGCCGCTGTCCTTTGGAGTGATTACTTGACTAATTGCATGGCTATAGCTTAAACCCAGTTAATAGTTAAATAGCTTTTTACTGTTAAAATTATACCTTCTCCAGGAGTTGGAAAGGAACAATAGCTCTGGCCAAGCCTGGTTGCTGTAATATTGATATCCTTCATGAATAGTAAAAAGATGGCTTTTTTTAAAACCTCCCCTGGTTAAATCGATCTCTTTCCTATAGGGACTTCTAGAAATGAGTAGCTTATGAAAACAGCCGTTGTTTTCATAACTGCTGTTGGGGATGAAATTGGAGTGAAAAGAGAAAATTCCTTCTGGAAATGTACAGACCAGCAGGAAATGCTCTGACTCACAAGGTTCACAAGAACTTCAAATACTTTGTCTTCTTTTCACCTGGTTTTAGAAGTTAAAAATGTTGTTTGACAGGTTTTTTTTCCCATGTTTTTTAAATTTCCCTTCTAAACAAAAAACATATGGTATATTTTGGTGGGGCCCTTCTGTTGTCAGATGTTTAATTTCACGTGGTTCATTCTGAATTGTCCCTAATAACCAATTTCTGATGCAGGGATTCATCCAAAATGAAACCATTTCCCAGAGCCTCCCCATAGCAGCTTGATCTTGTTCCCTGGCCTGGTGAGCAGATGCACCTGATACTCCAGAGGGGAGACAAGGCCACTGAAATCATAGTTGGGACACTAGAGTTCAGCATTGCTTTAGATAAATGTCTGCAAACTGCATTTTCCAAGGAAAGGAAAAAAGGCATCTTGTTCTCCAATGTTGAAAGGTAGACAACTAACAGCGTATTTTTAATTACCTGAATGCACTAGCAAGGAAAGTAGTCAGTTGATAGTTGCCTTCAATATGTAGACTACAAATTATTAGTGCATGAAAATGGCATCCAAGTTCTGTTGCTGGGTCTAGTAATTTTGGATATTTTCCATGCTATTACTGCCTGCTCCATATACCTTTACTGGTTCTTTTTGAAATTAGCTTAATGGCACTCTGCAGAAATGGACTGCCTACTGAGAGTGAGCGCTTGCCTGCGAAGATGGACTGAGTCCCCACTGCGAGGCACTGATTTGGCACAAACAGAGAAATGCTTTAGCATTAATTTACTTGAGTATCAAATTATTCAAAATAAATAATTAAAGGGTTTTTAGGAGTGGGAGTCAATATTTGCTTTCAATATTTTGGGTCCATTAATGCATATTCTGTGTTGAGAAAGGGTGAGGGCTCTGCCAGGTTCTGCCACCACAGCAATATATCCCTCAGCTTCCACAGGTTTTTCCCTTCAGGCATTAAATGTCCTTCCCTGTCCCTGAAACTTCTCCCAGTCCCCATTATGCTTCTCCAGCAAGCCTGTCACTCCCTCACAGCTCAGCTTAGCCATGTGTGATGCCCTTCTCTTTCTACCAGCCCAGTGCCTGGAGCCCTCCCCACAGTGGCATTTCTGCACTGGGACAGGGTCCATAGGGACTAAGAATGTGGGGACTGGAAAGCATGCTAAGGTCATTTTGAGAAAAAAGCCGCTGTATACCACTCAGAGAACTGCTGTCTGAGTTGTTGACCCAGTCAGATCATCTCTCTGGCCCTGCACTTTCCCGGGGGCTCACCTTTTTCAAATTCCCTGTGGCAGTATGGTATCTGGATTGAATTTTTAACCATTGCTTCCAGTATAGGGAATGGAACAGCTTGAATAAGTGTTCTTCAAAGGTTTAAGGCTTGGTCACTAGGGTGGCACTATTTCGAGGAACCCTTAGGAGGCACGGCCTGGTGACAGGTCTTTAGGACATTGGGAACATCTTGTATGGAGTTACAGGACATTGGGCTCTTCTGTTTCCCTTTTGCTTCCTGGCCATAAAGTGAGTGGTTTTTTTTTCTCTACCACACACCCTCACTATGATGTGCTGCCTCACCACAGTCTCAATGCAATAGACTGCAACTCTAAAACTGTAAGCCAAAATAAATCTTTTCTCTTTATAAGTTCATCATCTCAGGTATTTAATTTTAGCGATGGAAAGTTGACTAACACAGGAACATACCATATCCCAACTGATAATATATGTGGCCCTTGCTGAACTCAGTCTACTCTGTGTGTATGTGTGTGAACCTTCCATCAAAATGGACCACTGCTTAATTTGCAAGAGTGTCACTTTCACACATTATTACTTGAGTCTCCACTGATGAGTGACCTAACCTTTGTAGACCAGGTGGTCCCTGAGTATCAATGGTTAACCCACTTAGAGACTGTGTGAAGGAGAGCAGTGAAGAGAATATCCCTTTAAGTAATTTTCCTTCTTCCCATCTCCATTCAGAATTAGGCAAGCACCAGAAGAGTCAGAGAGAAAGAGAAAGCAGCATTAATTCTATGAAGGGCTCTCCAGTCACCCTCCACAAAGACAGGACAATTTCCATTTGAAAAGAACAATTGTTAATGAGCTCTATTCTCCTAGCCTATCACCCCACAAGCAAAGGGGCTGCTTTGAAGTCAACACAGTCTATTACGGGTGAAATAAACCTTTCAGAACAAAGGGCAGTTCAAGTACAGACTCGTGCAGGCTAATGGCACATGCTCAGTCTTGCTCCAGCTCCACTGGCTGCTCCATCTGATGATGGCATGAAGCCCTCAGGACTCCAGCGTCCTTGAGCATCAGGGATTGGACCCAGTGCCTCTCCCAGGGGCCTCCCCACTCCCTGCTCATGCACCTCTGCTCTTCTGGGCTCCCAGATGGAGCTTCTCATTGGTGAAAAATCTCCCTCCCTCATTTTCTTTAGGTCCTCAAGAGCCTCAGATAAGGACGTTTTTAGGCTTTATCAAATTGTTCTCTTTCCATGTATCTTTTATTCATGGGGAAAATAACATAGTTATATATTTGGTTGGCCAGCTTTTTGGCTGCATCTGAAATGAATATTTTCTGCCTATAAGTTCAGCAAATAGCAAGAAGCAGCAGTAATTGAAGGACTCAGTCTATATCCCCTTCTCTTTGAGCAGGAGGAATCTGGCTGCAGATATTAATCATTTTAGGCATGGATTTCATTTGTATTATACTGTTGTATCAGGGTGGCTCTGAACATGGAGCAACATACAGTGATTTTTTACATACAGGAGAGAAGGAAGAAAGTGGGGTCTCCTTACCACAAATCTAAGCCAAGGAGGATGATTCTACTTTGCTAAAATGCTACAGCCCGTATCTCAGCTGCTGTCAGTCCCATATGGACCCCCAGGTTGGCTTTGCATGTGTAAGCCAGTGTGAGCATAGCTCTTCCATGTTCCACTTATATGCATTTGCTCACTTAGTTCTGGAGCAATAAGATTGTTCCCAGCAAGGCAGAAGGGGCTTGGAAAAATAATTTGTGTAGCATCTCTTAATTGGTATTAAAAAATTGAATTCACAGAGTTTTCAATTACACAGCCCTTTAAATGACATACTGAAGAGAAATATTCATAACTATAAAGGTAGTGGGAAGTTAGATAAATTACTTTTGCACCAGTGTGTATCTGTCATGAAGGTGAAGCAAACATGGAACCCCAGGAGTCTTGACTTTTTGCAAATTGTCTCTTTACAGTAGGAAAAACAATGTTCTTTACAATTTAGGCAAGAGGGTGGTTTTCTTACTAAATTGTAGAAAAATCATATTTTAGGAATGATTTAGGAAACCATACCTTCTAGCATTATTTTTTCACCTTAAGATTTCTCCCTTTTTAGTGTAGCAAATGATACATAGTAATCCTCTTCCATAAATATACGCCCTTAAACTTCTTGTCTATTATTACATGACCCTCTGGGCTTCTCTTCCCACAACTAAATAATCCCAGGTTTTTTCAGCAGTATTGTGTTTCTTCCAAAACTTTAACAAGAACAAGACTGTCACTGAGGTCTCTATGTTTGCATTAAGGGGACTGCCATTGTTTATATTCATCGTATTTCTCTCCTGCTTCCTGTATCCTTCATCACCTCTTTCCTTTCAGCCTGGATAAGTGGGGTAATTTTCTGATGTCCCTACCAAGAACTCTACCCATCCTGGTATTCACAACAATTCATTTTATTGCTCTTGTCTAAGACAGCAGAAAATTTCCTTATGTTCTGTTTTATTCACTGCTCTGTGAAAGGTAGCATCCATTGTGACATACATCCTCATAGATTACTGTTGCCAGTTCCAAAAGGTTATGTGAATTAAACTATATATTTTCTACTGTTTTGTCTTTTGCATTTGGCTTTTTTATGCTCCACAGCATTACTGAAAGATTCATTTATACTATTGTGTGTAGCAATGACTCCTTCTTTTCCACTGCTGTATAATAGTCTACCTTATGAAAAAATCCTAATATAATTACGTATTCTGTTGATGGATACATATGGGCTTCACATAAGGGTTTTTACTCTCACAAATAGTCCTTCCAAGAACATTCTGGTACATGTCCTTTGGTGGGTATATGAACACATTTCTGAGGATAAAATTTATCCACATTTAGGATAAAATTATAGACTATGATCTATAGACTGTATACTATGATCATTATTAGACTCTGTCAACCGGGTTTTCAAGTGACTGCACTAATCCAGACTCTTGCCAGTGGTAACACTTGGAATTACTAGTTTTTTTTCTCCCTACGTATTGGTAGATAAATGATGGTATCTATTTGTGGTTTTAAATTGTAGTTCTCTGATAATAAATTGTGTGAAACACCCTTTAATATGCTTTTTAGCCATTTGTTTAAATCTTTTTTTTTTTTTTTGGTGTTTTTTGCAGTACTGAGGATGAAACCCATGTACTTGAGCATGCTAGGCTAGGCACGTTTTCTACCTCTGAGCTATATTCCCAACTATTGCTTAAAATTTTAATGAAACGTATATCAGTTCTTTGTGCTTTTTGCTCGTCATAAGTATGTACTTAATTAAACATTTTAAGTAATTGTAATCCAGATACAATTATGAGAACATCAAGAGATTCTGGCTGCTCTTTATCCAGTTTCCCCCAATAGTAACCTCCTTAAAAACTAAAGCACATGGATAGAACTAGAGGGCATTATGTTAAGTAAAATAATACATAGAAAAACAAATACTAAATGTTCTCTCTCATATATGGAAGCTAAGAATAGTTGATCTGAATGTAGTAGAGGTTGGGAAGAGCATCTGTATATGTTATGGGGGTTAAAAGGAGGCTGGATGACACACACCAAGTTGAAGGTACAGAGAAGGAATAAGTTCCTTTGCTCTGCAACACAGAAAAATAACCATAGTTCACAGTAAACTATCATATGTCTTATGACTATCTGGAAGAGAAAAGCCCAAAGGCTCCCAACATAATGGAATGGCAAGAAAAGCGAAATATTAATTACTTGGTCTGATCAATGCACACCTTATGTATGAGTTGAAAAATCACCTGGAACCCCATTAAATATATACAGTTAATACATGTTAATAATATATAAACAAATCGAAAACTATGCTACAGTAACACAACCAGGACATTAACACTGATATAGTCAAGATTCAGATTTCCATCATCTCAGGGCTCTCATAATTTCTCTATTATAGCCATACCTATCACCTGCTATCCCAATTCAGATCTCTGGCAACCACACACTCATTTCCATTTCTATAATTTTGTGATTTAAAATATTTTATATAAATGGAATCATGCAGTATGTGATCTTTGAGGATTGGCCTTTTCCACTCAGCAATTATAAATCCTTTGAGATTCATCCAAATGAAACCATAGCTCTTTCTTTTTACGCTGCATAGTATTCCATGGTATGGATCCACCAGGCTTTGTTAAACTATTTACCTATTGCAGAACATCTGGGTGGATTCCAGTTTTGAATGTAAGTTTGTATTTCTCTTGGATAATGTCCAAGTGTTCAATTGTTGCATTGTATGGTACCTGCATGCTTACTAAAAAAAACAAAAAACTGCTAAGCTGTTTTCCAGAGTGGCTGTACCACTCCCACCAACAATGAATGGGTGACCCAGTTTTTATTGCATCTTGGTAGCATTTGGTGTTTTCACTATATTTTGTCATAGTCATTCTGGTAGGTGTGTTAAGATATCTCATCATGCTTTTAATATGTTGTTTCCTGGTGGTAAGGAGGTTGATGTTTTTCTGTGCTTATGTGCCAGCTAAATGCTCTCAGTGAATGTTTTGTCATGCCACTTGTCCATTTCCTAAGGGGATTGTTGGTTTTGTTGTGTTGGGTTTTAGAGTCTTTATACATTCTAGATCCTATTCCATGTTCAGACAAGTAAGTGGTTTGAAAATATTTTCTCTCATTCTGTTGCTTGGCTTTTCATCATGTTAACAGGATTTTACCCAGAACAACTCTTTTTAATATTAATGAAGGGAAAGTTTATCAATTTTATTTTTATGGATTGTACTTCTTATGGTTTAGATCTAGAATGCCCCCGCCCCCACAAAAAAAAAAAAAACCTCATGTGCTCAGGGGCTGGGATTTTGGAAAGTGACTGGATCATGGAGGAACTAGATTTATCAGTGGATTCAACCGCTACTGAGTTCAGCAGCTGAGTGTGCTGTTAAGAGATAGGGCCTGCTGGGTCCTAGTGGAAAGAGGCTGGTCACTGGGGGCATGGCCTGGAAAGGTATATCTTTCTCCTTGACTGTTCCCTGCTTGCTCTGCTTCCTGTCTGCCATGATATAAGAAGTATTTATTTGCCAGATCCTTTCACCGTGATGTTTTGCCCTTGGAGTCTCCCCACCATGGACTGAAACTTCTAAATCTGTGAGTTAAAATAAACCAGTCCTTTAAGTTTTGGGTATCAGGTATTGTGTCTCAGAGAACAGAAAAGTGACTGAGACATTGCTTTTGACTATTTTCTTTGAAAACAGCAGTGTTTCTTAGTTGCATGAGTTCCTGTAGTATTCGGGATCTGAGATCTTTGTTGGATGCAGGTACTGAAAAGGACTTCTCCCACAATGTCCTTTTTCTCATTTTATTAATACTATCTTTTGATAAAAAGAAAATTTTATATTAAGTTCAATGAATCATCTTTTTCTTTATGATTAATAGTTTTTGTCTTCTATTTAAGAAATCTTTGCCTACCCAAAGGTCACAATGATATCCTCTCATATTACCTTTGCGAAGTTTTTATTGATTTGCCATTTACATTTAGGTCTATGATCCATCTGGAAATGAGGTTTGTGCATGGTGGAAGATATGTGTCAAGGTTCATGTTTTCCACATGGGTATCTAATTCTACAGCACCATTTTTTGAAAAGGCTGTCTTCACCCGATTGAATAGCAGAGGAACTTATATGTTTTTAAAAATACATACAGGTGTATATATTACACATGCGTACATACACAAAGACACATGTACAGATAACATCTAACTCTGTGTGTCTGTGTTTCTGGATTCATTATTTTATCCTCATATCATGTGTTTCAATTATTGACTTAGGAAATTAGTCTGGTTAAATATGATAAATCTGATTTGAAAAGCATCATTCAGATTTCCACATAAGATTTATTTATTTATTTATTTATTTATTTATTTATTTGGTACTGGGGATCAAACTCGAGTCCTTGCTCTTGCGCAGCAGGCGGACAAACCACTGAGCTAAATCCCTGGCCCTCCATATAAGTTTTAAAACTAGCTTCACATACAAAACCCTCCTGAGAGTCTAACTCAAATTTTATGAATCTTTTAGAGGACTAACATGATAATACCACTGAGTTGGCTCCGGTCTTCTATATGGTATGATAGAAAAAATAGTAATATAAAAATATAAAAAATAGTAATATAAAAATAGTAAATAGTTTTTAAAATTACAGTAAAAACACATTGCCATTAATCCCTCTTAAAATATGACCCCTCAGGTGGAACACATTCATTTATCCCATCATTCTTGCCACCTTCTGAAGCAGGTCTGGAAATCCTCTTTTGTGAATGTCTTTTGTTGTGTTGTCATGGATGCCTCTATGTTGTGAAATAATTCAAAGTGTTTCTTTTCATTGTCATTTTGATGCTGTCAAAGAGCCAGAAGTTGCACAGAGCCAGATCAGGTGAATAAGCTGGATGAAGACATACCACACATATGGTGTTTCTAAGAGCCTGCCTTTCCACTGGATGGTTCTTGGCTGTGCCATTCACCATATATGTATTTTATCACATTTCATAAAGACAAGAAACAAGATTTCCAGAACTGTTTCAGGAAGTGCCAAGAATGATGGGTGTGTTCAAAGAAAAGGGGAGTATTTTGAGGGGGTTTCATGGCAATGTGTCTTTTACTGTAATAATGTTTTATAAAATCTAAACATTCACCATGTATTTTGGGCACTCTGTGTATAGTTTGTCCCCATGATGATGCACTACTTTCTGTGCAGAAACTGGAGATCTTTGAGTAGTTTTATTCTTCAGTAAATAATTTTTCATGCTTCTCTAACTAATGTGGATAGTAAAAATTCATTTTTTAGTTGTTTGTAGTGCATAGAAGTGTAATTTTTATTTGTGCACATTGACCTTAAATCCAAATACTTTGATAAGTTTACTTACTAAACCTGATAGTTTACCTCCAATATTTTTTGCATATATTAATCATCTTACCTGAAAAACAGTAAGTTTTCATTCCTTCTTTCTAACATGAATATCTTTATTTTCTTATCTTATTGTAACACTTAGGTCTTAGGATGTCTAGCTCAATGTTGTGATGGTAGTGATAATGGCAAACACATTTGTCTTTTTCCCAATTTCACGTACCAAGTTTCAATATTTCATCAGTATACGTGATCTTTATAGAGGTGTGTGTGTGTGTGTGTGTGTGTGTGTGTGCGCGCGCGCGCGTGCGCACTTTATCAAGTTAAGGAAGTTACTTCTTAGTTCTAAGTTTTTCATGAATAAATATTAAATTTTATTAAATTCATCTTCTGCTTCTGCTATAATGATTGAAAGGTTTTTCCTTTATTCTATCAGTATGGTGAAAGTGCCTTCTGTAATTCTTGGGGAACTCTGGGGCATTTTTAAGGGCTCCATAAGGTCAAAGATATTTTACAATATAATATTTTTATACTATTACAATATTTCTTTTTCTTCTGTATTTTCATTTGCACTGATGGTGCAAAAACAGTGGTGAGTTAGATTGTGGTGGCACAGATTGAGTTAGCATGATGACACCAAACTGTAGCAGTCGTCAGCAGTCTTTAATGCCACTCGTTTGCAAACACAATGCTAGTTTCAGTTAAAAATATATTTGTAAAGTGGTAAAAAATACAAATTTTAATATTCTGTATGCAAAATGGGAGATGTGTAGAAAGCATTTCTATGTGCAGTGAATACCAATGATTGCCTCAAAAAAGAGCACTTTTGTGATTACAATGTAAACTTGCTACGTTTTTCATGGATTTTAATCTTTACTTGGAAAAAGAATTGACAGACAAGTTATGTTTATTCTAACTTGAATATTTGGGAGACTTTTTTTTCCAAAGAGGAATCAAATGAGCCTGTCATTTCCAAAAAACCTACTGAGGGTATTGATTTGACAATGACAGAATTCAAATTTAAACAAATTTTAAAATTTAGGAAAGCTTGCATTCATGACCTAGTATCAGTCTACCATACTGGTTTGCCTGGGACTGTGGGATTTCCTAAGTTGTTGCAATTTCAGTGCTAAAATTGAAACAGTCAAGAAAGCTAGAAAACTGTTCCTAACAATTACTAGCTTGATAGTGTCCCAATACTTCAGAACTTTTATATGAAACAGACAGAAATATTAATGAGTATAACACAAAACATTATATAAAGATACGTATCAACATTTGAGTGAGCTGCATAACTCAACCAATATCATCTAAATGAAATTACAAAATCATGCATGTGTGCAGTCTATGCAATGTGTAAGATAGACCAATAATGGCTGTTAATGAATGGGGTACAAAAGAATGCATTCCTGCAGTTTTCACACTGCAATTTACCTTTAAGAAGTTAGACCTGATAAGTTCTTATGTAACGTCAAAGACTATGCACAATTAGCTGGCAAGGACATTAAAATTCTTCTCCTTTCTGCAAGTACATGTTTTTGTGAAGTTGGATTTTCTTTATAGATTTCAACCAAAAATAAAAAATAAAAATCCAACAAATTAAAGGCAGCTGTAAATATGAGAATCCAGGTGTCTTCTATTAAGCTAGATATTACAGAAATTTTCAAAAATGTAAAATAATGCTACCTTTTTCACTAATAGTTTTGCTTTGGAAAATATAATTATTTCTGTTAAAATGATGCTGTTTATGTTAGCATGTAATGGATTTATTATTGCTACTTTTAAGTAGGTTAATAAAAAACCTTAAAATTTTCTCAAGTGTAACTTAGAATGTCACAATTAATGATCACTATTGTCCATATAAACAAAAGATTTTTGGAATCTTCAATAATGTTTAAGACTATAAAGGGATCTTGAGACCAAAAAGTTTAGCTACTTTGGCTTAGTTCATAATTTTTCAGCCTTTTCGTATTTCCTGTACATGCACTAAAGGCTATATATTTCTTTCTGGGAATCATTTTATTTGCAAAATTTGATATATCTTATTTTCATCACTATTCAGTCTAAATTATTTTTTAAATTTTCATTATGATTTCTTCTTTGACCATGAATTAGTTAGAATTTCACTGTATAGTTTTCAAGTAATTTGGAATTTCTTATTTTTTGTTATTGATTTCTAGCTCAATTCTACTCTGGTTGTAGAACATATCCTGAATGATTTCAGTTCTCTGGAATTTGTCAAGATTTGTAGGATTTTAACATATAGACTTTTAAAAGAGATGTTTATGTGCTCTTATGACAATTTACACCTTACAGTTGTTGAGGGTGGCAGTCTATGTGTGTCAAACAGGTCAGATTTGCTAATTATAGCTTTCCAACTTTCTATAAACTTACTGATTTTATTTTTTTCTGCCTTTTATATCATCCACTGAAAGAGACATATTAAAATTCCAACTGAATTTTTGGATTAATATGTTTTAGTTTACTTGTCTCTGACCTCAATATTTTGAGGTCATTTTATTAAGTGAACTGTCCCTTTTATTGTTACAGAATATCTCCTTTTGTTTATAATATCCAATCTTGCCCTAAAGTCTACTTTGACATTAAAATAGGCATATGCATCTTCTCTGCACAGATGTTTGCAGGGGATCTGACTTCATCCTTTTGCTTATGATTCAATTCTGTTATTATTAAAAGAAGCATCATCTAGCAGACAGGTGAACAACATGTAGTTATGCTTTTAAAAATTTGTTACAAAGACAATACTAGAGCTGGGATTGGTTGTGCATGCCTGTAATCCCAGCACTCTAGAAGGCTGAGACAGGAGAATTACAAGTTTGAGCCAAGCCTGGGGAAATTAACAACTTAGTGCAACCTTATGTTAAAATGTTTTTTAAAAATTAAAATTGAAAAAGATCTAGGGATGTAGCTCCATGCTGAGGCCCTGGGTTCAATCCCCTGAACAAAGAAGGAAAGCAAGCAAGCAAGAAAGAAAGAAAGAAGAGAGAAAAGAAGGAGAGGGGGAAAGAGAGAATACTAGTCTTATAACTGGCATATATTTATTTCATCCTTATTTAATATAACCTTTGGTATGAAGGGATTATAGTTGATCTCTTTCTTATTCTTTGGTATCTATTTGTTTTGTGTTTTTCTCCTATTCTGAAATCAAGTAATTTAATTGTTACTTATTCTTAACTTTCCAGCCTCTATCAGGTTATTAGTTACACCCTTTTAAATTTTTCTTTTAATTAGTCACACTAGAGATTTTTGGTGGGTCTACCTTAGTCTGAATGACTTGTACATTCTTGAATTATTAGAGACAATCTCAAATTGGTTATTTTATCATTTCTCCAATGATACAAGGGCCTAACAATATTCTAATTACTTATATACTTCTCTCTTCCCTTATGGTATGGTTACTTTGTATTTTAATTCGACATATACTTCAAACCCTCCAAATGCTATTATTGTAGTTTAAAGCAATCATTGGTCTATCAGATTCATGTCCACATTTACCCTTTCTGTTCTTTATTTCTTCCTGCATTACTATGCCTCCATGTACGAAATTTTTCCTGAATAATTAATTTGCTCTAATCTATCTTTTAGCATGTGTCTACTAAAATGAATACTCTCATTTTCCAAACTTTATGTATTCTTCATTTTCAAAGGATGTTTCAATGAGCCTAAATTCCTAAAGTAGCAACTGTTTTTTTCCAGCATTTTGAAGATTTTTTCCACTGCTTTTGTCTTCTTCCATTTCATTTGCAAAAGTAGATATTTGTCTTATTGCTGTTCCTTTGTTTATCCTTGGCTGCTTCTGCTTCTAAGACTTGTTTCTTTGATCTTCAGCAGTTTAATGTGAAGTGGTTTTATGTTTATTCTTTTTGTGGGCCTGTAGACCATATTGGCAACCTTCTGTCAGTATTGAAACATTCTCAGCTGACATCTCGTCAAATGATTCTTTTATTTTAATCATTCCATTTGCCACATAATTTGACTTTTTCCTTTTGCCCCAAATGTCTTGTATACTATTAATAGTTTTCCAATTTTACTCCTTGTATTGATTTTGGATACTTCCTATGCTCTATCAGTTCACTTATCCTCTTTCCTGCTGTATCTAATTTTTAACTAAACCAGGTGATTAGATTCTTAAGTTTTTTATTGTATTTTTCATTTCAGTTTTTTTCATATTTATTTCACATCTCTAGTGCAATTTTCTCTCCATCTATTTTCTTAAACATGTTCATTGTACTTTTTTTAAAGTTCATGTCCGATTACTCCAGTATCTCGATCACCTGTTAGTCTGTACCTATTATCAATTTTCCCTTGAGTTTTGATGATTTATTCCTATTACATGTCTCACTTGATTTTTCACTGAATGTGGAATCTTCAATATAAAGATGCAAAGCTCAGGTCCCTGAATGCTGTTAGCACATTTTTCTTGAGAAGGTGGTATGTGCTCTTGATGCATCAAAGCTGTGTTTCTGCTTTTGGAAGAGATTGACCTATTTTGGTTGTCCTTGCCCCTAAACTATGGTCCTTCAGCAGTCTCCACTGAGGGCCTGCCTTGCTTACTGGGCCCCTCCTCCTCAGTGGGCTCTGAACTTCCACTATGGTTTCCCCAGGGCTATGAGACGGCCAAAATCCCTGCTTAGCTTTTAAGCCTCTTAGCAGCTGCTTTCCTCTGGGTTTCTCTTCCCTTTGCCCCAAGTCTGGGAGGCTTTGCAGTGACGAAGGTCCCAGGGGGAACAGGACGCAGAGCACGAGGCTTCTTTCTCTGGGGCTCCCTTAGCACTTGAGTCTTGGCCTCTCATTTCCAGCTATGCTGCACTCCCAAATTTTGTCTTCTCACCCATCTAGACTTTTCTAGGCTATTACTTTCCCTGTCGACTCTACTTCCTATGCTGTAAATTGCCAAATACCCCAGTGGGAAGAAAGCATCTGTGAATAAAGGCTGACCACGATGCTTGTCCCTTCCTCTGGGATCTGGTATCCTCAAATCCTGGCTGTCTTGATTGGTTTCCAATGTCTTCAAACAGAATTTTTTTTTTCTATTCAGCTTTTATAGTTCTTCTCAGCAGCAGGATCACTCTGATATGAGCTGCCCTGCCATAGGCAGAAATGCCAGAGATTTTCATTTCTGTATAAGAGT
This sequence comes from Heterocephalus glaber, assembly GCF_053883595.1. Taxonomy (NCBI): domain Eukaryota; kingdom Metazoa; phylum Chordata; class Mammalia; order Rodentia; family Bathyergidae; genus Heterocephalus; species Heterocephalus glaber. The sequence continues at coordinate 55,953,273 of NW_028258320.1, forward strand.
TTCCCTAAAATCTGTTTACATTTTGCCTTGGACTGTCTGCAATCCTAACAGCTACTACCAGATTTATGCTGCATTTGATATTTGAAAATGGGTCATATCTATTTGTTTTACTTGGATTTTGTTTCCCATATTGTATTATCAGTTGATATTTCCTTCCTCCCTTCCTCCCTCCCTCTCTTCCTCTCTCCCTCTTTCCCTTTTTCCCTTCCTTCCTTTCCTTCTTTCTTCTTTGCTTCCTTTTCTGCTGGTGATCAAACACAGTATGCATGCTCAGCATGTAGTCTACCAAGTTAGGGGTTATACTCACTCCTCAAACAGAGGCTGGGCATGTGGTCATTATAGCTCTATCTCAGATGGGGAAAGAATTACAAGGATTTTCCCTTTAGAGAACTGGATATGGAGATGCAGTGGCACCTGATGTGGGCTCTGGCTTAGATGGGCATTCCACGGGTCTCTCAATCAGATGAGCTCTGACCTTCACAAGTGACCCAATGGCCAATTTATGGTCCAGGCTGTTTCTTGGATACCTGCATGTTCACTACTGCCCATGCAAAAGGGAAAGGGGTGCATGTCCTTGAGGTGCTGGTGCCTTTTACTTGGTGCTGTACTGAGAGGGCCAGCTCAGTTTTTCCTGCATGTAGCAGCATCTCAATTGCCTGCTTTAAGATTAACTGTCAAAACAAACAAGTTCTGGGTCATTACTCCATGGTGCCAGCTGGAATTATGAGCCTGGCATTTTCTCCCTGTTCCCTGGCTTCCAAACAAATCGGCCCAGATCTTTGCTTCTGTGAGACCCTGAGCACCTGAAAGCCTATGCTTTCTTAATCCAGCCAAAGTCGCCAACATAACAGAGTTCTCTGCTTATTTTTCAGTTTTGTCTACTCTTTCGCTTGCTCAAAGACTGAGTTGTGGTTGGCTTCATTCCATGGCCTTCTTTCATTTTGAGCTTCTGGCACCTAGTGCTGGAACTAGGTCTAAGTTGCCACTTAAATTTAGGAAGTGGGGAGGCATAGAATGAGGTTCCTTTGGAACATGTCCATTTGGCCAGTTTACAATCTGGAGTCACCAATTCATAGGTCCTGAGTTCACAGCACCACCAAGTAGGGCCCTGCCATCTTGGCCACACACACCTTAGGTATTCAGCTTGGCTTCAGGGCCTCCTTCTCAGAATGAACTTTATTTTATTTAATGAATTTATCTAATTTATTTAATTTATCAGTGGTAAGAATAGAGACTCCCTGATGGACCCTAGGCAAGTGCTCTACCACTGAGCTATTCCTCAGCTTCAGAATGATTGCTTTCAATCCATAACATGAAATCAAAATTGAAATACAGTCATCAGATATTGAAAAAATGGGTGCTATACACAGTATAGGCTGTGTGTGTTGTGTGCCTCTGTAATTTGCTAGGAGGCCAGGGTGGTGGCAAGCTCAGAATGCTCATCTCAGAGCGGGCTGCCAGTCACTGCCAAACTGTGGTGGTTGCAGATCTCTCAAAGCATTTCTTGGTTTCTATCTATACTGCTAATGTCATGGGGGTTTTCTGCCTACACCCAGAATTAAGGGATAAGGTACAGTTCAGTTATTGTTTTCCCCATCAACCTTATGGATCCCTGAATTGTGCCCAGGTTGAAACCTGAGCAAAACTTGTCGAGCCTCTGTGGTGGAGGAGGGAGCTCAGCATGTGCAGGTTAAGGTTGCAGCACTTTAAAATCAGCTGGTCTCCTTTTATCATGAGCTCCAAATCAAATGTATCCATTAAGCTTATATTGAGCACCTACTGTTTACGCCATTTGCTGGCCGACATCACCAGTGCTTCCTGAGCCTTGCATGTCCCTACACTTTCACATCAGGCCGGGAGCACAGAGGAATGGGAACCACAATGGTCCTTGTCCTCACCATTGTTCCTGGCATGGATCCATCACAACAACCCTCTCAAGGAGTGGCATGTGTCAGCCTGAGAGTGCCAGGCACGCTGTCAACAATCTGTGATGGACAATGTCTCATTTCCTCCTGTGTTTGCACACAGAAATACACAAAAACACACACACCAACACAGACATACACACAACACACACAGACACACAGAGAAGCCCAGAGATACATACACAGATATGTACATACCAACACACATGGACACAAAACAACACAGACACATATACAACAACATCCACAGTCAGACACCAACACGCAGGTAAACTCAGAAACACACACAGATATGCACACCAAGATACATGGATGAAAATCAACACATAGACACACATACCAACAGACACAAATACCGATACACAAAGAAACACACACCAACAGATGCAGATACACCCACAAACACACTCACTAACATATACCCCAACATATACAGGCATAGACACTAACACACGCAGACAAACAGACATCGGCACATACAGATACACATAAAAACACACCCAGACACACGCAGAGATACAGAGACACACAAAAACATAGATACCAGCACACAGACAGATGTACATATTCACATAGACACACACACATACACATACACAGAAGGTAGGGGAGTAGAGCGTGTCCTGGGGGGGCCACGCATAAAATTGTGTCAGAGCTTAAGTTCTGCTCAGCTCTGGAGGTCCCTCACTGTTGGGAACCAAAGGCCAAGTGGTTCACAGAGAGTCCCAGCATCTGCCTAGAGCACAGACTCAGCCCTGTTGGAAAGGCCTGGACCCTTGCGGGGAAGCAGACAAAGGATATTTGGAGTTGCAGACCTTGTCATATGGGCTGGAATGATGCTCATGGAACTTGGTAGGGTTAGGACCTCTGGGGCCAGGGGAGCCAATGAAGGAAGGGGGCCAAGGAGGACACAGGTGGGGCTCATGACTCCGAAGGGCAGGCGCTCAGGGTGAGAGCTGCTGGGAAGTGTGTGGGGGTAAAAAGGGGGCAGGTGTTTACAATCCTCACTTCAAACAACATTGCTTGCTTTGGCCATTATTTCCTTATTTTTAATTATTGTCATAAAAAGGCCATTTTTGAAAAAGTAAAGAAAATTAATCAACATCATAAACAACAGTATACTTTGATGGCCTCATGCCAAGACCCATCCTTGACATTGCTGGGCCCACAAGAAGCACACACATTGTATGTCCAAATACTAGAAACTTAGAAAGTTTATGAATCAAGTGATGAAACTGTTGAATGAAGAAGTAGCACACCTCTGACAAGCATGCCTCCATATCTCCTTGAAAGGCCAGGCTGTAACTGAGACTTGTTGGCTCCCAGGCATCTGTGTCTGACCATGGCAAGTAGAGAGCTGGCTTTGGGCCTGTGTACTACCCTTCCACATTCAGATGACAGCTTTCATTGTGAGAATCATAAACTCGAGCTTTGCCCACCCCTTTCGAACTCTCCCTCACGTAAACAGTGGCCTGGGCCAATTATTTTGCCCCTGAGGAATCTTGTTTGCAGTGAAGTTGGCCTGTAGCTCAGAAGGACACAAAAGTAGTGAGCTTGGGCCATCTCAGTGGACAGTCCTGGGGCCAGGCAGGGAGACTCGTACTCTAGGGTCCTCAGGACCTTGTCCCATGGAGTGTGGGGATGAGCAGGAAGAGCAGGACCTTGTGAGGTGCAAGGTGCACGGAAGAGTCTCTCTATTCCCTTTCTATGAAACCACTGACATTACGCAACTCAACAATCATCATTGTGCTGTTCGACCTCCGACCGACATCATGCCACATGCATTTCACAGGGTTGAAAGTGGTGTGTGTGCCAATTAGAGAATTTGCCTATTTTTAATTCTGACACAAACCTTTAGCTGTGTATCTACATAGTCTTCATAGTTACAATATTTTATTACCTTAGAAACATATAATCATTGTAGAAGAATAAGAGAACACAGAAAATTGTGAATTAAAGAATTATTGCATTTTCCCAGGACCTGCAGATAAGTGCTATTACCATTTTGTGTACCTCCTTTCAGAAGGTTTATGATACATATCCATATATATTTTTCTCTTCAAAAATAGGACTTCCCTATAATTGTTGTTTTGTAGCAGGCTTTTTCCACATTTACTATATCTCAAATTTCCCCTGGTGAATACATGTTTTTCTTCAATATGTTTTCTTAATAGTGCTTAGTATTTTTTGGTATGGGTAAACAATCACCTCATGACAATAATAATAATACTAGAATAAAAAGTGGCATGCTTCAAACTCTGTGTATTTTATCTATTAGGTCTTCTTGGTATTTCTGAGAGGCAGGTATTGTAATCACTTTGGGGGTGTTTAGGCACTTGTGGACATATATTTAAAGCACTTTTGCATTTTTGGTATTATAAATAATACTCTGTTGAACTTGATGAACACATGATTTTTGAACTTGTCATAGTTTTCCTTCAGAGAAAATTTTTAGAAATGTAATCACAGGTCAAAGACTATGTATAGTTTAAACAAGTTGTGTGCATATTTCCATATTTCCCTCCAGAAACTTTTACCAACGTACAGTTGTGTCTAGCAACAGAGGAGAATGTTCCCTTCCTTCTACTAAGTTGATAACAACACTGATATCACTTTAAAAGATAAGCAAAACAAAACAAATACATGAATCTTGAACAGAATTACAATGAGAAGGATACAACAAAGAGCTCTAGACACATGAATACCTGTGACCCTGGGTAAGTGTGTGTGACCTTTCATATGTCATTAATGATTTATAGTTCTCTTTTGTTAAACATCTTATTTTCCCATTTCTCCATTTAGGCAGTATTTCACTTTTTTATTGATTTCTGAGTCCTCTTTCTCTCATAAGAATAATAATCAGAGGCTACCAATATATTTTGCAAATATTTGCCCTCAATTTGTTTCCATTTAAATTTTTTATTATTTATTTTTCTACTTAAAGTATTTTTATTTTTATTCAGAAAAACCTCTAGTAATTGCTTGTTTTTAAATTTAAGTCTTGCTTGGAAAAATCTTTCTCACACTATGTAGATTTACTAACAGTATTTTTAAAAATTGTGCATACATATTCTTGTCCTTATACAATGTTATTTTTTAATTTACTACTTTACTCCATTTGGAGTTTATTTGTTGTAGGGTATAAGGATCTAACTTCATTTAGAAAATAATCAATAATTTAGCACCATGCATAAAATAATCTCCTCCTGCATACATTTGAAATGGCAAATTTTCTGAATTTTCACATAGTTTATATACTTATTCTATATTTTTTGTTCAGCTGTGGTTATCTGGAATTTCTGGAGTCATGTAGTTTGCTGCGGGTATCATGCCTGATAGTGTACTTTGATATGGGAAAGTGGAAATTGTTTCCCATTATCCCTATTTTTCAAAGTTTATTTTATTTTGAAAGGTGTGTTTTTTGAAATGCAATATTTACTTTTTAAGAGATGCATCATATTCGTTAGTTAATATGTGAAATTTCTGAAGTAGGTTTAGTTAACAGCTTTAGCTTTTCTAGATTTCTCGAGAAGAAAGATATTGGCAGATTTTGCTTTCATCGAATTGTTATTCTAAGATAGATTTTCAGGTATCATGTTTTAGAAAATATTCTCATTCTTTTCTTCCTATATCAGGGCAGAACTTCTTCCTTTTACCTGTTTGAGGACTGTCTTTTTTACCTTCTTGTCTGCCAACATCTCTTCCAACACTGTGGGGTGGCTTCCACATTGTCTTCATTGCTGTAGATCAGAACTAAACCCAGTTGAGTGCCAGGTTCTTTTGGAGCCTGTGAGTGACTACTTTATTGTTTTGGATCATCTGTAAAGACCTGTGAATCTTCAGTGCCTGCCTACCCAAGGCACACATACACAGGGGACTCAGCTCCAGGACCTCTGTTCTGTCCTGTGCTGCATAATTAGGCGGTCAGTAAAGTCTTCAGATCTGGTGTATGTGCTTAACAAATGTCTGCTGAGGATTTGTGACAACAAGAAGGCACAGAAAGAAAAAAGTCTCCAGGAAATCCACCCTCAATCTCTTTCCTTCCCAGCCTGAATCATCCATGATCATCGCTCCCTTAGAACAAGCAGGAAGAATTCTTTATATGTAAATGCTGATTTACTTGAGACAGCAAGTGTAAACGAGAAAGCCTAGAATTAGGATGACCCACAAGACAGAAAAATGAGAGCAAATCCTACTTGTGCTTCCAATGGTGGCACCAGCTCTCCTCCCTTTGGAATTGGCACTGGAGTCCTCCCACCAAGCCCTTGGGCTGTTCCTGCCTGACTCCAAACTGAGCTCCTTGTCATGCCCCTAGGAGGGTTGGAGTGCATGAAGTGAGGGCTTGCTGTGGAAAACCATTCCCCAGCTTCATTACCAGACTGAGGCTGGAGGCAGGAGAAGGGGGACTGCATCTCCAGGATGGAGTGGGCTTGGTTGCATTGCAACTAACCACTGAGCCCCTCAATCCCAGGTGTCTGGAGCAATCCCTCTTTCCCCTGGATAATCAAGCCCATTTCAGCGTGCCCCATCTCTGACTGGTTTCAGAGAAAAATTGCTCTGTTTTCCTACTGTTTTACAAATGCATGAAAATGACTAGAAATTTTGGTCACCATGTGAGTCCTTTTATTATAACTGGAAAGTAGGAAGGGATGTTTTGAGTTCAAACAAATAGCATTGCAGGCACAATATGTTACATTAAGAAAGGCTAATTTGGTATTATTAACTATAATCAGAAACACAATGTGAAGCTTGCAGTGTTGACATGGGGTGCTAGGTATCTCAACACCTCTCGGCAGCCTGCCGCATTTGTACACTGCTTAAACTTTCTCATCGATGAGTTTTTGCATGACAACCAGAATATTAAAATATATTAAAAGTAGCCTTGTGCATCACAGCAAATACAAACCTGGATTACCCATAAGAAGCGCCCCTTAGCCAGAACCACAGGCTCCAAAGCTTCAGCAGCCATGCAGAGGCTCCCAGGATCACAGCTAAGCTGCAGGCTACTCTCTGCCTCCTGATGCCAGCCCCAAGCCTCCCAGAGTGCAACTGAACCTTATTCACCAGCAGCGTTAGGCATGGTGAAGGAACATGTTCTTCCATCCTACAGCTATTTCCCGGGAGGCAAAGTTATAACTGCCTAATACTGACTCTCTGCCAACCCTACTCCCAGCCATGTTCTCAACATTCTCCCACTCCCCACCACTGTGGCACTTCGGAATGTTCTGGAAGGTTCATAAGAAGCCACAAAAATAGAATTTCTCTGTAATTGTAGTTTTGTAGTTTGTAGTTTTGTAGTTTTTATAGCATACACTACATCTCAAATTTCTTCAGTGAAAATGTGTTAGTTCTTTCTGGAGGTAGAAATTTGTACCCATTTATTCTCTACAAAAAAACCCCCAACACACCAAAGTTATTTAGGGAAAGGAGAGCAAACCCAGAGATGGAAGGCAGTTTGTTCTCAGATAAGATGGGTCTGAGAATCATCTGGTACCCTCACTGCCCTTGGAACAATGAGAGATGCTTTGAACAGAAGAGTGTGAAAAACAGTGTGTTGGTCACTGACCTGGACTACAGGAGATGTTGCTCTTGTGAGATGTCATGGCACATGATCAGGTTGGTAAAAGTGGTAAAGGTGAAGGGATTATACACATGGAAAGAGCTCCTGGTCAGCTTGATTTTTCCCAAGTGGGTCTAAGTGAATCAGAGTAAATGCCTTAAAAGAGGGCTGGGCCATTCTTGCTGGCTTGGAGGAAGTATACTGCCAGGTTTCTAGCAGGGTCCCAGAAGGGCAGGTAGCCAGGAACTGGTGGCCTTTAGGGGTTGAGAATGGACTCCATGGACAGAGAGTGGGACATGGGGGCTACATTCCTACAGCCACAAGCAACTGAGTTCTGCCAACAGCCACATGGGCTTGGAAGGGGACTTTGACCTCTTGAGAACCCAGGCTGCCACAGACGCTGGATTACAGCCTGTGAGATCCTGAGCCCAGGACCCAGATATGCCATGCCAGGATCACTGATCAGGAGATAATAAAGGTGTATTGTTCTAAGTGGTTCAATTTGTGGTGACTTCTTAGGCGGAAATAGACAACAAATACATGTAGGAAAGATATTTCCATAGTTAGAAGATCAATTTGTGCTTTTCCAAGTTGATTATATTCTGCTCAATGTGGACAGTCCTAGAGTGCTGAGGATTTAACCACCGAAGAACAAAGGATAGGAAAGTGTCAAATGGCAGTTTCCACCTCCTGGGGGCCATGACTGGCAAGTCTCCTTGAAGATATAACAGAATCTGAAAGTGACTTACTTGATCTGCCTCACAGCCCAGCAATGGTTCTGATGAGGTTTTCACCAGGAAAATCATCCCATTTAAAAATATTTCTGCCTCGATTATACATTTTCATTCATCATGACAATGTTTGCCTCACAAACAGGAAGGACACATGTAACCCATTACAAGATAACTTTGGTTATCTTTACTTCATTCCTGCCAAAGGTCTCAGAGTCCCTACATTTATATTAAGATCCTATTTTTTCAAAGAAAGCTGTTTATTGATGGCCCATTTTTTCTCAACATAGTTGCATGTCAATAAATTGGTGAATATTTCGTTTGTTAGATTTCCCCAAACATTCTGGAGAATTCCTTAGACAATTTGCCATATAAGCTCAGTTAATTGCTTCACAGAGTGGAGCTATAGAAACTATTTATATATACCATATGACAGACATTCATAAAGTACAAGAAGACATATTTGTCAATACAGTGATGTATAAGATAATTATTTTTATTATGTGAATTTCTGAGTTGAAATCAAAATAATCTCAGTTGTACTAATGACTGGCATGGCCTTAACTAGCTGTCAAGAAGCAAGAAAGGAAGGCTCTGAGTTATTTTCAGATTTTTCTCAGTTCTTCCTCATGCCTAGAATGTAAATCTCAGGGCACCATAAAATTGAATAAAAAAATGTAAGTTTAAATTATTTTTTATTTTAAGTCAGGTAGGAACATAATAGAAAAAGATCATCAAAAACAATGAGAAGAAATAATTGTTAATTTCTACAGTACCTTGAAACAGAAGCCCAGGAGAATAAATGGAATAAGGATACTATTAAAATTTCCTCTTTTATTATATCTTCGCTGTCAGAGTAATTGTTGCTGTGTCCAATATATGCAGGGGACAATTTACTTGCTGTTTTCTATTAGTTTTTAACATTAACATATACAGAAATAAAATGAATAGCAGACTTGCTTTGCTTAATTAAATGACTGACAAGGCACTGATGCTGCTGGACCACTGTTCCACCTAATATAGAAAGCTGGGTGAGCCAAGTGGAAATAGTATAAGCAACACAAATGTCCTCCTTTATTCAGACAACATTGATGTAATATTATAGATTATTTTCAAGTCACCAAATAAGAAGGGGCTGACACATGGTCCTTTTTGTGCAGGAATTATACATTAGTATTCAGAAAGAAAAAAAATCCCAGCATATCGTTTATACACAGGAACAGAGGTTTGCATGGATTCTTTCCTCTGTGAAGTCATGACCTTGCAGCCTGCAGTGTAGAATTTTCTAATAGTAGATGCAATGGTATAGTAAGACACTGCAAATTACTGGGTACACTGGGGTTTGTCCTAAACAATGAACTTTCTTCATGATTTTAAAATTAGCTGGGATCTTAAAGTGTCTTCAAGGTTGGGATAAGTTCAGCAAGTTATGTTAGCAAGATGTGATAAGTACCACCCAGAACGAAATCCTAGCAGTGAATTTTTTTTTGTGAGCAGGTCATGGGCTAGACCATGTGCTATTCTTTCTCTTCTCTTGCTATTCCTGCCTGTCTCTCCCTACATTCACACTTGTGTGTGAATATATGTATACATGGTGTGTGTTGTACATATGTGCATATACACATACATGTGTACAGGAATACACACACCACATGTACAGTATTTTAATCCTTTGAGGTGGACACTGGTGCTGTCTCCGTTTTGCAAGCAAAGAGACAGAAGCACAGAAATGTGAACCCAATGAGTACATCCAGCATGCTGAGCTCAGCATTCAGTGTTACACATGGATCAAGCGACTGATGGAATTTACTTATTTAGTGGGTATTTACTGAACACCCACTAGGTACTGAGCACTCTTCTAGGCATGAGGTCACAGCAGCAATACATAGAATAGCCCTGCCTTCCTCATGGGGCCAGCATTATAGGTTAGATAGATATAAGTTGGAAGAACCTAGTATGAAATGACACCCCAGCCCAGCTCAACCAATTACCTACATCTCAGGAAGACTAATTTGTTGTTGTAGGAAATCATGTGACTGCCTTACAAGTCTGTAGGGGCAGCCAGGGGACCTAGTGACCCAGGCTTCTCCCATTCCAATGACTACATGGTATGCTTGGTTGGGTTTTGGTAGTAGTGTAAACGCTGAACAAATGTTTGTATGCACAATCCCTCTGGCTATTTCCTCACTTTCTGTATTGGAAGCCAGACAGGATCAAACAAAATAGAAAGTGTATTTGTAGGTAGACTCATGTTTGGTTGATTGGTTAATTGAGAAAAGGCCTCTCTATACCAGTTTAGATTTTAGCAACAAGGTTAGGGGTGAATGGCTGTATTTTTTTATGGCCTTAAAGAGAAACCTCCAGGGAGCAGCCATCTTGACCAGGAATCCCTGGACCAACACAGACTTCACATATCTTTGGTGCTACCAGGTGCATTTTCTGCACTAGCCACAATTGCTCTCCCACTTGCTTATTGGCTGGTGCCCGGGCATCCCCTGTTGAGATGCAGCTGCTGAAAGGTTTACAGTGAATGTATATAGTGCCACTGACAGCACACGAACTCCTCCAAAGAGCACTACAGCCTGGAAGATACAGTAATTCACATTTCCAATATTGCTAATAAAATTTAACAAATGGAAAAGCAAAATGTCAGACAAGCAATAATACTGATGGTATTTCTCTTAGGCCGGGTAAAGAAAATCATAGTGACTTTAATTGGTTGGAATAACGAAAGAAAAGAAAGAAAAAAAACCACAATGAGTTACAGGGACTCAACCGTAGGGAGAGTGAGTATAATTTCATTAAAAGTATGTGGTGGTGAGGAAACACACCTAGGAGAGGAGACATTTTAGAACAGTGTAGTCAATGGGAGCTAATTATGAGAGTGACAAATGGTGTCCTACCTATGTAAATGAAGGACACCTGCAATTCCAGACTCAGGGACATGCAGCAGTGCCAGAGTGGAACATTGTGTCATATTTCATGGGGCTCCAGTTATGAGGGGAGAGAAGTGATATTTATGGAGTGTAAGGCCCTGTGGGATGTTGTGGGAAACCACATCTACTCAGCTTGTCAGAGAACATCTTCATATTTACTCCTGCAACCCGGCAGCTGAGGCCTCCTACATCTTCAGCTTTCATGAACCCATTTTCCAGTTTGAAGACTCTAGTGAATCCACCAAAGAAGCTGTGTGTTCTGGAATGCCATTTCAGAGTTTTAGATTCTTCTTCTATTCCTATAAGGAGTATGGTGTACTGGGAATAAATACTCTTAATGATTTGTTCAATCTTGCTCAAAGATCTTCTTATGTAGTTTGTTGCAACTGGTTTGGATACTGCCACCACGTTGCTTGTTAGTGACTTTCTTCAAAGCTCTAAACTCCATGGAGGGCCACCATTCATGCATTAACAAGAACATTGTGGCCTTTTTTTTCACATAGGAAATATCATTTAGTTTGCATGAATGTGATGTTAAAGAAAAAACAAAGTGGAATATGAATCTCACTGTTTCGGGCATTTCCAAATGTTCAGAGGCACCATGATGGGTACACAAGCAGCTGGATAATCCTTAAAGGTTTCTCTTTCCCTAAGAAGGAGTGATGGGATCCAGCCCCACAAATGTACACATTGCTGATTACGAAAAGGTGGTGATGTTTCAGATGCTCCTCGTCACCTTGAACTATCTACCTAGCCCAGTTCCACGTTGGGGTGCCTTTGAAACAGCTTACAGGTTCCCAGTTTTGTGTCTGTGGTACCTCCAAGGACTTGCAATTATGTGACAATTCATGACTTTTCTCTTTTCTTTTGTGTATGTACAGTGATGCTGCTAAAAAAAACACAACAACACAAATAAAATAAGGAATGTGTCCAAATGTCTCTAGTTTGATCCATGTTTCATGCAGAGTACATCACATTAAGAAAGGTTAATTCCGTATTAAATATAATCAGAAACAACACAAGGCTTGTCATGCTGACAGCAGTGGCAGGCACTATAACGCTGCTCAGCAGGAAGGCTTGTTATATTTTTTATGTTAGTAGATGTCTACTTAGAATTGATCAAACCTTTGCTTCCGAAACATATATGCAACACTGCCACACACACCATAAACTAGACTCTCAGAAAACAATAATGATGCTTATCAGTCACTCCCTTTGAGTTTGCTTCTGAAAAACCCCCAGCTAGCATGCTACTGGAGCTCTTAAAACATAGATCTTTTTGCTGTACTGATAATTCACTCACAGCTTGAGATTGATGACTATGTGAAGTCCATAAAAGATGTTACCACTATATTTTGTTCTTATGATTTATTTTATCATGTTGTCAAGGTTTGCAGAAAACAAGAAACAAATCAATGAATGTCATGCTTAAATATTAAAGAAGGCTGTAATACACATTTTTATTCAGATGCTTTATTCAATCTTGTGGCTCAGAAAAGAGTAGTGGCAACCAAGCTTTTATTTGAATTACTTTTGGAGAAATTAATTTAGGAGGACTGTTGAATTGTGAATGGCAAAGGGTAGCTAACCTTATTTGCTTAAAGAGGAATGGATGGTTGCTGGACTCCTTAGAAAAGCAGTCCTAACAAAGCTCAAGGAGTGAGTGGATTTTAAACCATCAAAGAACTTGGGCTGTCGTGTGCTTAACAAGTGCCAGCCCTTGGCAGGAATAGAAGAGTATTTGGAAAGAAGCAGAGATAAGACTTTGCTCAAGAATAGGGGAATGGATGCTGTTCACTTTGCTTTTGAAATGAATCATTTCCCTCATCGTTACATGAAATCAAGATCACCATCTCTACCCAGGGCAGGCACTGTCTGTAAGCATGGCATATTTGAGAATTGTTGGCCTTTCATGCACCTCATTAGATAGCAAGCAGAGAAGAACAGCTAAATCTTGCTTTATTTTTCAGAATTTGACTGGCTTTCTGAAAGAGAGATCTACCTGTGTAGATGTGATTGACTCTCCATGAAAGAAATGTGAAGAGAGAAGACTGACCATATCCAGGATATGAAAAAACCCTCAGAATTACAGTGTTCGTTTTCTTCATTAAAACAAGGTGAATGCAAAAAGAGGTTCAAAAGATCTATGTCAAAATGAAACTACCAGGTCACATTGGGTCCCAGGATTCATATGATTTAGCCTATACTCTAAACTCAGGTCTGTGTTCTTCTACATTCTCACTGCCTTCAGATTATCAAGAAAAAAGTAATTAGGCTCACCATCATTTCGTTGTTAAGTGTGTTTTATTGTATTTTATTATATTCTTGTTTTGTGAAAATTGGTAATCAACACATGGTATATATGGAGATTCCAAATTAACATGAATATTCAATTAACCACAAGACCGTGCTCTTTGACCACTCTGAATAAACTGGAGTTTATTTGAATTTAGAAAACAGATAAATTAGGAGGCGATCATTTGCATTACAATAGGATTCTTCATTCTAAGGGAGGATTCCTTGTGGGATTCTTTTAAATAGAAAGCTCTCCAAGTACTTTGAAAAATATAATTTGATTTTTAAAAATTCTCTTCTCATGTAGTTTCTCAGGAACATGCCCATTGTGTGAAATGAGAGGCGTATCTATTTAATTTGGTAATGAGAGAGCTTAATTGCAAATATTTTGGATTTAAAAAATTCATATGCAGTAGAGTGAAATTCATGCTCAGATATCAAACTTAAGTTCTGCCTCATTACATTTTCCTGCGGTCTTGGTCAGCCTGAATGCACATCCCAATTCTCTCAGTGCATCCTTCTGCCCACTCCCACTCTGTAACTACACAGAGGAAAAACTCTGAGGGCCAGGTGGGGTGAGATGCCTCAAAGGCTGCCAGATCAGTTGTGTCCTCTCTTTAGTATACCAGGACAGATGTAAGGAGAGGGCGTGGGGCCCTGAGGGAAGCCATCTGGCAGTTTTGATGGGTTATCACTGAAGTTGCTGGCAAATGGGAAGATCCAACTGGAATCCCACAAACTACTGTTTGTTACACTCAGCTAACTGGTGTGTGTGTGTGTGTGTGTGTGTGTGTGTGTATGTGTGTAGCACCTGGATGACTGCTGCAGACAACAAAGGCAGGAAAGCTGATTCTCAAGTGGACAGTCCTGCAAGGATGGGAGCAGGAAGAAGGCTATGTCTTGGTGGAGAAAGCCTGTGCTTTGGGATGGAGAGTCCCTCCTTCCTCTGTGCTCCCTCCTGAATCTTTGGGCTGCATCCCATGCATATCTCCCACCTGGAGCCTATTTGACACTGGAAGAGATGTCTCACACAGCATTCTCTCTTGAACGCTGCATTTCTCAAGCCTTATGAATGGCCTCAATGGCAAAATTGGCTATGTGGTTAAATACTTTTAGAAATTTGAGGTAAGCAAAATTAAAAAGTTTTGAGACATGGGGCAGAAAAGTGACCTGTTTATCAACTAATTTTCCCAAGTAGTGCCTCCTATATGAGGGGTTGAGCATTTCTTGTGTCAGGTGCTTAGCAGATACTCTCAGAAAGTCTGTCTCAGTACTTATCACTGGAAAGTGCAGAAAGCAACTGATTAGGCAGAGACATTCTATGGTAGGAATACTTATATGTTCTTGGGATACTTATATATACATTAGAGTAGCCTGTCAGCCAGAATGATTTCTTAGTAAGAGGATTTAGTTACAAATGGAGAAATAGTGTAGCGATAGCAAAACACTTTTGAACCCAGATGCATGGCCACTCTGTCACTAGGTCTCAGAGTTTTCAGGAGAACCTTGAAGCACCCCATTACCATTTTCCCTAGCTGTCTTTAGTTTCTTGTCCATCTCCCTGGTTGCCATGTGGTCCAGAGGTTGAGGCTAACATTAGGTGACCTCATAAAGGCTGCCTTGGACAGGGGATACACTTACTGAAGATGTGTACCTTTACCTACTTGTGCTAAGCAATGCAGGGCCTGCACTATCTGAGCGCCTCTCCTGGACTATGCACTACAGTGGGCAATGTGAGTCTTGGTCACCATGGCTTGCTCCCTGCCTCTTGTGCCTTCTGGCTGACTTCTCCCCAGCCGGACTCTCTTGCTTAGGCTGGGTGGGAGTCAGGCCAGGATTTCTCTGAGGAAGAGAGAAGATTTGTAAATCTTATTAGTTTAGGAATAAGGATGTGGGTCCCATGAGCAACTCTTTTCTTAATGAAGGAAGCATATGGCGAGAAAATCAAGTGATGGGGTAGATACCTGCCTCCCTGTCTTCACACAGCATCAGAGTGTCCCACTGCAGAGGTTTCTAGATCATCTGAGGACTCGGGGATGGGTATGAGTTTGAAATTAAAGAAGTTTAAGATCTTTAGTTCTCTATAATAGACATTTAGGCCAAAGAGGACCTTTCGTCTTCTGAAGCCAATGAGGGGACCCTTTGTTGTCATTCCCCTGATCTGGGCCAGCTCCTTTGGAAGAAGCTTCCCTTAGTTCCTCCCCCGATGGCCTTTTGGCTCCTGAAGGCCTGTTCTAGGTGGTTGCAGAAAGCTCTGCATTTAGCACTTCTAGGGCCATCTGCCCTACCTCTAGCCACGGGGCAGCAGCAGGAGGCTGCTCCATGCCAGGCCTTAGGCTCTGGGGATGTGGGGTCTGATCCCACCACCAGCTTCACTTACAAATTCTGACCTCTGAGCTGAGCCAGTGAGCTTCCTGTGCCAGTATTTCTAAGACCATGGGTCCTGTGGCATTTCTTTAGAAGTGTTCACACATACAAGCGTGCACACACGTGTGTTCACATATGTGTGTAGTGCAAAAGTGAGCTCTTGTCACACAAGCACACATATACATTTAGGGTGTGCTAATAAATGCACAACCACACTCAGGTGCACAATCATATATGTACATAAGGTCACATGTGTAGACACCACCACAGGAAAGAGGGAGGTGAGTGAGGAGAGGCCCGCTGCAGTGTCTGGGTAGTTGCCTTACTGTGTCATCATCCGTTCTCTGCACAGGTTAGTAGCTGTCGCCATTTCCCCACCTGAGCCTTCAACCACATCCAATTAGCACTTCCCGGCTGTGGTGTGGCCAGCCTCTCTTAATGAGAGTCATGCTCTGTCAGAACATGAGGTACTACTTGAGTTTTTGAAAGCAAGTGCCTTCCTGAAAGCTCAGGTGAGGACACTGGTAGAGTAGCCCTGTGGTCCACCTCTGAGCAGGCAGGTCTCAACTCTTGGAACCAGAAACTGGCTGGCCTACAGCGACTTAGACATTTCAGGATTCCACACACAACTGTCCACATGGCTCAGAAATTCACCCAAAGCTGTCTACATGGCTCAGAGTTCAATGCATGGCTGTCCACATGGACAGGATGGAGGGTGAGGCCAGGTCTTGCTCCTGGAGCACAGCTTCCTCCAGTTACTGAATTCCCTTGGATGTTCAGGAGGCCTGATTGGCCCACAGTTCATGTCAGGACGCTCCAGGTGAGATGGGCATCAGGCTTTGAAGCTTGTTTGGGTGAAGGATTAGGAGTCTTAGCAAAGCAGAGTTGCCCAGCTGTGATGAAGGCCATGGTGTTCCTTGTCTGCTCCATGCAGCTTTGCCAGGAGTGAGTGCAGGGTAGAAAGAGGTTGAGCCAGCCTGAGATCACAGTGGCCTCTCTGGCCTCTCTCTCTTTCACTGATAGATCTAGATGTTTTCTCAGCTCTTTCCTGGTGGGGATGTAAGGTTCTGTCCCTGCTGAGTGGTACAGTGGTTACTATTTAAAATGGTTTAATTTCTGTGGGGTTCACAGTTTTGAGCTTTGCTTTCCTCCACAAAGGAAAGATACTATTTGTTGACCTTGTACTACACTGAAGCACAGCTCTGTCTGGCCTGTAGGAAGGGGCCTGACCATGCTCTCAAGCTAGGGCTACAGTAACAGGCCATTGGTGCAAAGACTGTGGAGCTAGACCACCTTAAGAGGAGGCATCTGAGTAAGCTCTTCTCTGTGAACCTCTGTCAGCCTCTCCCACTTTCTTTTCTGCCAAACTCTCCTGGCTCCCCAGCTTCCCTTCAGTCATTCCCAGAGTCTTCTTCTCGGAACACAGTTTTCAGGAGGCTACTTCCAGGCTGAAGCTCTCTATGGCCCTTAGCATAGTTTATGCTCTTCAGTCTCATAGAAAACACTCCTCATTTGTGGCTCCACTCCCCTCCCAGCTCCTCTACCTCTCCTCAACCCCCACTGTAGTGCATTCACTGGTGGTCTCATCTCCACCTCTGGAACCTGTGAATTTCATCTGATTTGGAAATAGGTTCTCTGTAGATAGGAGCAAATTAAGGGTCTGGAAATGAGACCATTATGGATTATCCATCTGAGCCCTAGGTCCATGACACATTGCCTTTAAGAAACGCACAAGAAAAGAAAGCCGAGAAAAATGGAGGTAGAGTCTGGAGTGATCCAAACACAAGCCCAGGACCTGGAAGAGATGAAGATGGAGTCTTCCTAACACCTTTGGAGGAAATGTGGCCCTTTGATCTGTGAAACTTTGACTGTAGATGCCTGCCCTCTTAAACCGAGGAACTCAATTTCTGTTGTTTCAAGCCACTCAGTTTGTGCTAATTTGTTACAGCAACCGCAGATGACTAACACAGCCGCCACTCACTCTTCATTTCTGGACCCCAACCACTCTTCCCCTTCTCTGTGCCTTTTCTAGAACCACACTGAGTTGAATTGACATTGGGATGTATTAAGGGATGAGACCTTTAAGAGGTGATAAGGCCATAAGAGCTCTGCTCTTAGGAATGGACCAATGACTCTATCCATTATGATGGGAGTGGGCTAATTATCTCAGGAGTGGGCTCCTGATAAAAAGATACATTGAGCTAATTGCCTCTTCATGTCTCACATGTGCTCATTGCCCTTCAGCCATGTTTTGATCCAGCCCAAAGACCCTCTCCAGATCCAAGTCCCACGCTTTTGGACTTCTCGGCCTCCAGTGTGCCAAATAAGTTTCTATGTTTTATAATTTACCAAAGTTGCGATGTTCTCTTAAACCCTCTATTTTAAGAATCTCGAAGTCTAGGCCCATTCTGACCTGTAGGGAAGTGTTGCTGTGATTAACGACAATCATTGAGTTTTTTTAAATATCAGGCACCCAGCAAACTTCTTTACACAATTTAATTAGAGTTACCAGGCTTAGTGAATGAAAATACAGGATGCCCATTTACATTTGAATTTCAGATGTACACTAAATATTTTGTTGTATGAGTATGCCCTTGCAATATTTGGGACAGAATTACACTAAACAGCTATCAATTTTATATCTGAAAGTCTATTTTTAACTACAGGCCTGGTAGTTTTCTGCAGCCCTGACATAGCCATCATAGCAGTTTTAGGGAGTAGGTTGTAATAGGATCTTCAAGGTATAGATAAGAAAATAGAGGGTGAGGAAGTCTGTAGTATTTCACCGTTAGATGAAATAACCATTTAGACCCTGCACATTTTATAATGCATTCCCATCAGCATAGTCCTGAGTCCCAGAGAGCTGCTGGGACTTTCCTGAAGGCAGGATGGACTCTTTTTGTCATCCCCAGGAGACCACCTTTTGGCAGAAGTGGGGGAGGATTTCTGCACGGGAGCTGAGAAGAGGGAGACTTCTGGAGGAGGGGGAAATGAGTTTATAGGGACAGGCCTTCCAGTTGTAGAATGTAGAATCTGTGAGCCAAAAAGAAACCAAGAAAATACCAAATCTACAGTTTCTTAAGTGTGCACCCTGGAATAATCCTTAGGAGAGTCCATTGCAAAAGTGGATATTGCAGTCTCATGGTCACAGCAGGTAATTTGGGTAACTTCTAATTACATCAGCATATTAATACACAACCATCCTGGTACTCAGTAGCTCTGGAACTATATTAATACACTATAATGAAAACTTTATCACCAAAATCTTCTCTTTTCCTCCGGCCATCTCAGGGGTCGCTAGCAGCTCATAGGACACATTTGAACAACTGTTTACACAAAGAGCACGTGAGAAGCGTCCACTTTAGTTGGGACAAAGCCCCTTCCTTGTACAGCTGTGCACCATTCACAGATCGCTCGCTGGCACACCTCACCTGCCTGATCCCTTTGTTTAATTAATCATCTCAGATACCTACAGCCTAGTTCAGTTTCAATAACTGTTCAGTGAAAGGACAGATGGCCCAGCTGTCTGTGACTCACATACCTGGAGTCACTAGGACAGCACAGGGGCAAGCAGACTATTTCTTTCTCTGCTGACCACTATGCCAGAGCAGCTCATTATGAACCTTGCTGGCCCTGCCTCCTAGTTCCCACATTAGGCCTTCTTCATGAGCTCCCCCTGTCCCTTCCTGCCGTCCTTGTCCTGCCTCCAGAGGTGGGATGGATACTCTGTCATCCATCCCCCACATGTTGGAGGACAGCTATCTGTCTTCACAAGCCTGAGGCCATCATAGCCACAAGGAAGGAAGGGAGCCCAAGGAGGGAAACTCGGGACTCAGGAAAAATCTGTTTCCTGATGGTTGAGTAGGCCAGACCCAAGTGTGTTCGATCAATGTGTCTGATTTCAAATATGAAAGCTTTGGGAGAGGGCAGAATTGTTGAGAGACAGGATCAGACCAGGTAGGGACCAGGTGAGGGGACCGAGATCAATCGGCCTTGAAAGCAGGGTTAATTCCTGAGCTGAGAATCGTGACTGCTTCGAGGTCTCATAAATAAGCAAGTGGCAGCCTGAACTCTCAGTGCTGCTGAGAAGATGAGCCTGGAGTAATTGCAGGGCTCTGCTCACTGACTTCTCAGGCGGTGGGAGCCCCCACTGTTTGGGAGAACCTGGCCATCTTATTTATAGGCTGTGGAGGCCTTTACCCAACAGGGGGAAAAGCCCACCAGCAGGACAGCTCTACCAGCCTCTCTTTTGCCCCGCAACAAGCTCTAGACAAGTAGTGGCTGGGTCTGAGAAGAATTCCCACATTCTTTAACTCTTTTCCACTTGTAGCTTGGGTAATGCCTGGTGCAGGGCAATTTCTACCAGAGTAACGCCTGACTTGCTCCTGTGACTAGTCCTGGTGGTGGGACCTCTCCAGGAAGTCCAGTCTGGGTGCCACCTCTCCAGGAGAACCAGCCTGTATCAGACTCATCTCCACCAATATCGCAGTGAAGGACCCTTTGATCTGCCAAGGCAGACAGCCTTGGTCAGGGGAGGTGCGGGGAGATGTCCTGTCCCTACATCTGTCCTGGAACCATGCAGCTGATCTTGTGCCAGCCTTGGGGTCACCCATGGTAACTGGACCCAGCTGGCCCAGGTTCCTTGTCCATGGGCGCCCTGGTGGGGGCTACCTCCACAGCCCCAGACAATACCCAATGCTTTTTCTCAGAGAAGAATCAGCTTTTTCAGCTTTTGAGGTGGATTTGCTTAAGTGACCCATGAGTTCTATGCATCAGAGAACTTTAGAATTACTAATCAAGGGATGATGAATGTGTTAGTCAGTTTTCCATTACTGTAATAAAACCCTTAAGATGATCAACTTTAAAAAAAAAAGAAAAAGGTTGTTTTTGCTCACAGTCTTGGAGGTTTCTGTCCAGGGTCGGTTGACCACATTGCTTTTGGGTCTGTGGTAAGGGAGAAACACCATGGTGGGAGCATGTGGTCGTGCAAAGCTGATCACCACGTGGCAGAAAACCAAAAGAGAGAAAGGAAGGGTCAGAGCCCTAGGATCCCCTTCAAGGGTCTGCCTTTGATAACTGCAAAGCCTCCCACTAGACTCAATTTCTTCAAGGTTCCACTACCTCCTCATAAGGCCAAGCTGGAGTCTAAGCCTTTAAGGAGTGGGCCTTTTGCATTCATTCCAAACCCAAATCATAACAGCAGGAGTAGAAAGAACCCCAGAAACGTTTTACATACATGGCCCAAAGGTATACTGTGATCTACCAGGTGCTTATAGCCCCTGTCTGAGATATCTTATGTACAATTCAACCCAGAACTTATGTAGCAAGGTGGCCACAGCATGGACAGGGAGAGATAGCCTTCAGTTCCAGATGCTGTGCTCTTCTCAGCAGGTACCCAGGCCTGGTAAATAACAGAAGCATTCTGGGCTTGAGCCTTTTCTTGTATAAAATGGGGATTTAACCGGTGCTCATCTTAGATTTGTTCTGAGAATAACAAATGATGATTCAGTTCAAATGCTAAGTCAGGTTCATACATAGCAAATGCTCAGTAGGTGTTTTCTGTTTTGATACTCTTATATTGGGTCTATGTCCTAAAAGAAGCTGTTGATAGGTGACAGGCATCATTGTTTCAGATCTACTTTATAATAAAAAGCATCAATTGTTTTTAACCCAACATCCTTCATTGTCCCGGATCCTTCATGTCACTGCAGAACAGGGGTAAAATTTGGTTTCCCCCAACCGCCCCACGCTTAGACAGGAAACACAGTTGGACTTGTGTCTGCCCTACAGCAAAGAGCAAGGACCTGGGGCCAGATGGTGGATTTCATTCCAGCCCCTTTACCAGCTGTGTGACCTCGGGCAAGTCACTTGCTCTCTGTGCCTTGATCCTCATTTTTTCTTTTCTTTTTTTTTTTTTCAGTACCGGGGATTGAACTCTTGTCCTTATGCTTGCGAGGCAGGCGGTGGCACCACTGAGCTAAATCTCCGGCCCTTGATCCTCATTTTAAAATAAGGATTAGAATAGTAACTTCCTCACAGGCTGCTATGGGGTTGAGTAATGGCCTCAGAATGTCCTTGGTACATGATGTGTATTTGACGGAGTTTCAGAAAACCAGCCATCATCAGTGCTTGCTGGGCATGAGGGCGGTGGTGGTGTTGGGGAATAGGAAAAACACAGGGTGTTAGGGCAGGGAAGCTGTCTTGTGCACTACTGTGGTAGTGGCTGCATGATGTGATTTGTCACGACACATAGACTGTACAGCATGAAGAGTGGACCCTCCTCTAAACTGCGGACTTCTATTCATGATTAGGTGTCAAAATGGGCTCATCACCCATGACAAATGTCCCACGCGGTGCTTGATGTTAATGATAGGGAGAAGATGAAGGGAGCAGGAAGAAGGTGCATAGGACTCTGTACTCTGTGCTCCATTTCTGAGACACCTAAAACTGATCTAAAACACAGAGTCTATTCAGGCAAAATAATCAATTAGCCCATATTGTGCTGCCTTATGCTTTGTGTGTGTGTGTGTGTGTGTGTGTGTGTGTGCGTGTGCTGCTTTGTTCTTGAGCATGAGGCTTCCCCACATTCTCTGAAGTCTTCCTGATGAAGACTTTTCTCTCCCATCACTCACTGTTCTTCCCTTTCCTCTGCTTGGAACGCTGGGCCCACTGTGGCTGGCTGCTCTGGAGTCCCTGCACCACCACCCTCCTGAAACACTGAATGAGCTATGTTGGAAAAACTGGAAAGACTCCTGGCCTCCTGCAGCCCTCTTCCCTCCCTAAGCAGACCCCACCCCAGGACCACATCTCCAAGCAGCAGCAGCCCTCGGCGGCTCCTCTCTCTGATGGAGAGGAAATGCTGCATGCCAGCTTATCTACTGTCCACTGCCAGCTCCGGGCTCTGGTGCCGAGGGGTCTGCCTCCTCCCTCAGATCTGCTCTATGAGTCATCGGGCATTTTGCACTGTATGCCAAACTAGGAACACCTCACTCCAGCCAGGGAACAGACTGTGGAGTAAGAAAAATCAGGCTTCCCGAGGTGTAGAGTCTCTAACAATTACTGTCACTTCAGCTAGTATTCCTATCCAGTTGTACTTGTTTATCTTTACTCTGATTTCTTGCCAGCAAAATTGCACAGCCTGTCATGCAGCCTTTTAATGACAACTTTCTCTGGCTTAATTTGTTTTACTCTTTCTATGTTTTGCAGAATTTGTACAAATTACCGTTACTTAAAACTCAGAAAAGTGTAGCTGTGCTGCAATCCTTTTGTATCTCCAAGTGTTAGAATGAATTTTGATGTCATTCTGTATGCTTCATCTAAAATCATCCTCAGCACATATGTCCATACACTCTGATCTGGTATTCCTTGAGAAAATTTAGAACTTTCCTTCCAAACTCATTTTGAGAACTCTTCACAGAAGATGCAAGAGCTGAGTAAATTGTGCAGTACTGATTTGGCCCCACAAAACTGAAAATTCTCTGTGTGCGATCCAATGTAGTGATGAACACGGGCCTGATCCGCTCACCCCCTCTACAGGCTCATAGGACTTTCTTTTGTGGACTTTTACAAACTGCATAATTTTGGGTTGCATGGCCACATTAATGCCACAGATAATTGCATGCTTTTGCCGTAATTAAAGGAGAAAACAAGATCAGAATCTGCTTGCTCTATGGCCCTCAAGGGCTGCCCATCCCTACTAGTTCAAGTTAAATACTCAGAAATACTGTGAAAACTGTATCCACAAGGCAAGAATTCTGCAGCATTGATGACGTCAACATGACAAGTTGTCACTTTGCCATATGTTCCCTATCATGACTAAACCTTAATGGCCAGGTTACTCTGGTGACTCCAGGATTGTCAGGGTACCACATTAGGAATGAATGGCAATGACTGTAATTACTCCAGAAAGAGGACCAAAGCAAACAGAACTTCTCTCTAATTTTATATATCCCCGATAGGCACACATGCTACATCATTATCACTATAGAAACTACTTAGTAGTTAGCCAAATATCAGTGTCTAGTCATACACTTGTGGGTCAGTGCCTACATGCCTCCTGAGACAGCCCTTCCACCTCCAACCAAGGTGAGGCCCATAGAGCCATGTACATCCACAGGGGTTAGGGTCCAGGGACCAGCAGGCTTCCCAAGCCAAAACTATTAGGCTGAATGCATTTTTCATTGATTTTAATGGACTGAAACTTTGGATCCAACTGCCACGTTCTGGAGATTAGCAGACATGAGCATTCGGCAACGACAAGGCAGGGCTTAGAGGGAGATGTATGTCCGCTGACTGTGGGAGGCATGAGCATCGAAATTTTTATTACTATTATTACTGTTATAATTATTATTAAAGAATCCTTGGGAACTGGCTCCAATCTCAATTTACACACACACACACACACACACACACAC